>NC_089752.1:7143000-7253000 GCF_040412425.1 Macrobrachium rosenbergii
TAGCGTTAAGTGGAAGATTCCTTTCAAACTCCCAAGCCAAGGCAGTCAGTTAAAGAGTTATTTTTAAGTTACACCTAATTGCGAACTTATTTACTCCTACGAAAAAAGAGGGTTTAAAATTACCCTACTCTGATTTTGGAACGGAAGGTATAAAACTTTTGTTTCGAATAATTTTATTCATCGGTAAAACGTGATGGCAAATGAGTTCTTGATATCCAGCAGAATTTTAGTGGCGCAGAATTATCAGAATCCTTTATTAACTGTCTAGTTCCTGTTCCGGTAATCTTCCGTTTAAGTTATAAATATACATAAATGCTAATAATTATGATACCAATACATATGTTAATACGTGTTTCTACACGTGTTTCCCAAGTCACAATGTCCGCACCAGCCTAAAACGAATAACAAAAATAAATAATATAAAATTGGTTTCACAATGAAAACTTCATTGATAAAAATATGAAAAAATTACAAAAATTACAAATTTCAAAACTTTATTTATAGAGGTGTCATTAATAAATCTGTCTCTGTATATAAAAACCTTTCAGTCGTTGACCGAACTGTTCCTAATTACCGGATACTTTTTTTTTATCAATATAAAAAACTGCTTCCCAGTAAAAAAAACATGGGCCCGAAGTGACCAGCCTACTTTTTTTTATATTTTCGAATTCTGAGGTTAGGTTAAGATGTATTATTCTACGAGAGAGGTATGGTTTACGTTGGGTCAACGTTCAAGTTGTTAGGAAGTTGTTATGTTACTGTGCAGTTCACTTACTTTATCAATCTCAGGCTTACAAATAATAATAATAATAATAATAATAACAATAATAATAATAATAATAATAATAATAATAATAATAATAATAATAATAATAATAATAATAATAAGTCTCCCGTCTTTTGTGGCAGTTCCAAGAAAATAATCATTTGGCTACCATCGCGTATGTTGGAAGTTAAAGCAATGAGATTCTTCAACAAACTTCTTTAAATTATGGAAAGTGACCACATGATTAAATACGCATACCTAGAGATGACCTACGCATTCTATCTACTTAATTTCTCTTTAAGGAGAGTTTAATGGCATAAGCTAACCAATCACGCATATCCGGTCGAGCGCCTGGCATAATCGCGAAGGAAGCCACTCACGCCTTTGAAAGAAAGGAGATTATAGAGCTTGGGAACGACAACGGTGATGGCAAGGAATTAAACCAGTTTATTATTAAGCTACAGATACATAACCTTGCTAAAAGCTCTACCAAACAAATTCCATTTTGAGGATTGTGAAAGATACTCTCGAGTCACAAAAACGAATGAATAAATAAAATAAATAACTAAATATTGCAAGTTAAAATTATGAAAAATGCTAACGGCTCATAATTTTTCAGCATCCACATCCAGATAATTTCCTCGGAGAGAAATTTTTATGAGAACATGAAAATCAAAAGCAACGATATACAAAATGCATCGAAGTAGTTGTTCATTTATTTATTTATTTTTATTTTCCTTAACTAAAAATTAATCGTCACCGTGATGATTACTGTTATGACAAAACAAACAGGGGCAGCGGTACGGAAGCCAGAGTTGCAATTACCGTTAACAGACAAAAAGACGAGTTCTTTAGGTATTTTGATATAATTGTGTGACGCAACAATCAGTCAAAAATCAGAGAAGCAGAAACTGCTCATACCTTGAAAGCACGAAGCTTGAAGGATTACCCAACGGCGACCAATTAAAAAGAATGCTAAAACTTTAAAAATACAAGCCGTAAAAAGGACTATTCGAAAACACGGGTCTAAAAAGGAATACTCAGAAATTAAAGGAGGTAAAGGGATTATGTTAAATAAGAAAATGGTTAAGGATTCTGCTAAAAAAAAAAAAGAAAAAGATCATTAAAGATTAGAGCGTTTGAATAGCTACTAAAAGGTACTACCTTAAAGAAGGCGCGAAAAAAGTATTTTAAAAAACGAATAAAGAGGAATTTTTAAGAGTACAAGAATACTTAGAAACGAGTATAAAAGAGCATTTAAGCCTGAAACGACTACAAAAATGTCCCAGACGAAAAATGATAAAATATTATCGATTTAAAACTTTCAAAAAAATACTAGAAACGACTACTCTAAAATAACCGGATTAAAAAAATTTGAACAGGAAACAAGCGTTAAAAAGCAAAAACAAAACTTCATGAAAAAAACTTGTATTTTATCTACATTTTTCGTGCTATTCCTTCATATCATACTCCTGCCTTCCATCACGACAGTTGTGTTCCTCCACAAAATACACTTTTCTCTCACCTTTGCTACATCTATCAAGCCTATGGCCTTGACCACGTTCTGGATTTAAAGGCAAATGGTTTACGTCTGCATTTGTTATTAATAGGCCCTCTTGGTACCCACCAAAGACATGTCATGGCAAAGTTAACTGCTACATACAGTTTGTCATTTCCTAATTCAATGTTTACCCTTATCTGTGGGGAATTTTCTTAACATTGCGGTTTATATTTTTCATATCACTCAATTATCAAAATTCTTAACGTTATTCTTACCGATAAGATCACTGGGCAAAGGATTCTTGTCTTTCGTATGTTTTGCTGTGCTTGCGTTTTCCTTGTATCTCAGTTATAAGCTTTCGTAAGTTGAGGGTCTTGTAACATTTTCCATCCTCTGCTCACTTTTTATAATCTCTTTTTATCTTGTTCTTTGTCAAAAAGTTTTGCGAGAACCTGACCATCTTCGGCAATCTTCGTTAGCACTAATGGAAATCTTCAACATTTGCATAATGTTATTATGTTCTTAATTGTAAATGCTGGATCAGTTGTTTTGATGATAGTGATCTTTGTCATTATTTTAAAACTGATATGCATAACAGCTAACTTTGATTTTATACAATTTCTGTCAAGTTTTTCGCTCAAGGAGGCTATATTTTTCTTTCATCTTATCTAAATGTTATTTCTTCTTTCATTTAAATAATTTCACCAATCACACTACTAATTATAGCTCTCTGGTCCTTGGCACGTAAAATAGAAAAGCACACGCATTTTTTTTTTTCTTCATCTTAGGGAAATGCCTTTTCCCACAAAATGATAAACATATTCCTTGAATCGAGTAGGTAAAAGAAAACTTATACCTAAACACTGAAATGATTCTGATTAGAAGGGTTTCATCATATTAAGATTCACCAAGAGGCATATTCGCTGTCTGCATACTTTACTGTTCGGATATAATAATAATAATAATAATAATAATAATAATGAAGGGAGTAGACCCTCTTTTAAACAGGTCTTATTAAAAGGATGGCTGTATTATAATATCTTATATATGTCTTTTCTAATGATTCGCTTTTCAGGCTCAGCGATGTTAGTCAGTAACTGGCCGATATTCATGTTGGAAAAGGACAGTCAACAAAGTCATTACAATATTCAATCATCATCTGGGTTCAGGTTCTATTGTAGGTACCGTCGACATGTTTCAAGACCAGCTCGTTGGTCATCCTCTGGACGTGGTTGCAGGAGGTCTGAAGAAACGAGGTGCTCGGGTTGGTATTTAGGAGGTCATGATCGGTGCTGAATTATGATTTAGCTGCGGGGCATGTGTACTCGGGCGGAGCCTTCCCATCCAAGTTCTGTTTTTCGTCTTGCGCGCGAGGCATCCTCGGATGCCGAATTTTGATTTGCTCGTACGCTATCATCCATCATCATCACATCTTCGTCCTTCATAAGGCTGATCGATAATCTTTCATTCCAACACTCAAATATTCTTAGGAATTCCGTCAAGCTTTCTGCGCCATTGGCTCACGCTTAAAAAATTAAATATGCCTTAAAACCGATTATGACTCTCTAATAAAGTGAAAGGGTACACTCCGGCATTCCCCCCATGCACTGATGGGTGGAAAAAGTATTACTTCGAGAAATTGTATTTCGTGTCTTGACGTTATTACTTTCTAACGTTTATGATTACATTTGTCTTTTAAAATGAGAATTACTTTGAAACATGCCAAAGAACTTTCAGGAAAATAGTAATTCTTCTACCAAGTCCTCATTTTATTTTACTTTAGAGTTGGAGCTGGAAGAAGAGTGTAAAAATGCAACCATGATACAAGTAATCCTAAAATGATTCAACTTTGATAAAATCAAAGTTGTATCAAGGAGGACTGACTTGATCGATAAATTTATTGTTACAAATGGCACACATTATCAGAGAAGATATAAAAACACAGTTTGCGGCAGACTGATGCAGTGATACACTTCTGAAAAAGTGGTACCAAAACAGTCATGCAGGTTACGGAGATAGTTTGACAGTGGGCAGCCTATGTGAACATAAAGCCAAAACTCAAACTAGGTTAACAAGGAAAGGTTCTTGAGCAGTCTACAATCACCTTTTAAACAAACGGAAAGGATTAATCAAATTGGCTACTTTTCACTGCATGCTAGAACAAAACTCTTGATTCTCGACTTAATAAGTCATATTCTTATGTAAATATCTACACCAATAATAATAGTAAATAGGAATGATATTTTCATGGTAAATCCTTGTGAAAACTATTCTCCGTTAAAGAACGTTCCAAGATTTTGAGAGTGAGTAAAACGCCTCCTATTTATGCATTCTTTCTCCTCGAGCACTTGAAGGCTTTCCACTTTCCAAATAGGTCAAATTAGATGTGAATGAAGAGAATGACACAGCAGACATCAACCGATTATTCATTTACTTCTTACGGCTGCGAACAATCACCAAATACACAAAATCGTGATATTCAGAACGAGTTTTAAAGTCTTACTTTGAAAATTCAATCAAGGTTGCAAGAATGTCACATCAAGTCACAACAAAAAACCATATTTACAAATATATCCCTCGCTATCTAATTAATATAACCTTGGTTTGCAGTGCCCTCACTTTCAAGCCTATACTTTCTTGTTGCCCAGACATCGATGATCTTTGGATTAACAATGATTAGACCAAATACAAAGTGTTACACTGCTTGACTTTGGAATCGACAAACGAAACCAGTCCTTCATAAATTGCATAACTGCAGGTAAAGTATACTGTTATCATAAAGGCACTTACCAAAGTCGCTGTAACCACACTGTTACTGTAACCATTTAGATGAGATTAGTTCCAAAGAGACGTTAATTTCCTTTTTACCTATTATAGCAAGAGCAACATCTTTAGAAATCTTCCCGGTCACTCCCTTGGGGAAGTGAGGGTCTGGAGAACAGGGTGTATTGTTGCATGCAGTTAAACTGCAGTTACAAAGTTGAAAAAAATGACTGCTGTCCGAAATTTGGTACATATTTTGCAAACTACGGGAATCAGTGCGTTCTCCTCTACCGCCATTCCTTGAAACTCTCTTCCACAGTTCCTGTTTTATTTTTTTTTATTTTTTTTTTCACTCTTAACAACCCTGCATCGTTAAGCGTCGCCCTTACTCCTTCCTTGTCCAGTCCTTTTTATCTTGGGTCCTTGAGCTAGAAAAGGGTATTTGGCTGCCTCTCCACTTTAAAACACAGTACAATTCGCAAGGGAAAACAAGAGTGCAACAGCAAAAAAAAAAAAAAAAAAAAAAAGTAGTATTTTCTTATATTTTTTGCTGTTTTCAAAACAACATCTTTTCCCAGGCTCATAAAACTACAGCAAAGCAACTGAGCACCGGAAACCTTGACACGCAAGTTAATAAAACGGGCTGATATAACGTGCGGTCAAAATGGCTGCTATTGAAGGTGGACCAAATGGTTCCTAATGAAAGTGGATAAAACTGTTGTTAAAGAGAGTTAATTTGAGCTTTGGTGTAAAAAAGAAAAAAAAATTGAAAATGAAAGCAAACAAATATTATTTTTGATATTGACAATTATTACGTGTTTGCCAAGCACGCTTTCGTGGAACAAAATGCCGACAATTGAAAAAGAAAAAGAAGAGATAGGAACTTGAAAGGCGTAAATCCTGACATACATAAAAGAGCAACCGAATGATAAATGTGGCAGTGGCGGTGATTTGTATTTCTTAAGCGGATCATTAGCGAAAAAATACCGAAACAAACAGACACATATACATACATTATAACGTGCCCATATCGTCAAAACTGACGGTAATGTAATACACGGTAAAAACGGTATATCCCGAACCTAGGGACATTACGTACCGTTCTGAAGAATAAAATATGGAATACAGAATGTAGGCCAAAGGCCAAGCGCTGGGACCTATGAGGTCACTCAGCGCTGAAATTGGCAGCAGAAAGGTCTGAAAGGTGTACAGGAGGAAAACCTCGCACAAGTCCTATGAATCAATTGTTAGGAGAAGAAAGGGAATATGAACGGAGGTACAGTTACAGGAATGGAGGAGGTCGCAGCTGAGGGCCGAAGGGACGCTGCAGGAACCTTAAGCAATGCCTACAGTGCTTACCATTCTGAAGGTCGGAACAAGGTCTCCTCATTCTTCATACTTATTTGGGGCCAATGCAGTGGAAAGGCCCGCTGGTCCTGGAGTGGACAATAGCGAAAATAAACTCGGCATCTATTTCCCAAGCGGAGATGTGTTCCTTCCAGTAATTACTGAGATAGTCAAGAGGTGTAAATTGCTATCTGCCAAGTCAATTACTCTGGCTGATAGTCTCCCTCCAGCTGTTTCCCTCTTTTTCTCTCCTTAATGAAGTACTAAAATTAAATTTAATTCTATTTGCTGTTAGGTTGTATTTTATTTTTACGCGAAAACATTCATGCACGAGCTGAATGGTTTCTGTGAATGCGCAGTCTTAAATTTCTGTCTGAGCACATATTCAGTTCACTTACCTTGCTTCAGTTCGTGACCTGATTTTACATCGCGACCTGTGACCCGAAAAATCGTGTATAATTAGAGAACATAAGACAATCTTTGTAGCTGTAAAAATAGTTTCAACGGTAAAGTACAATCCTTTAAAAAGAATACTAACATACAGTTTTTAATTCAAACAAATAAATTTAAAGGGAAAAAAGGCATCAGCAGATTCCGTAGCTACAATAAATATTTCAACAATTGTCAAGTATCACGTACAAAAATATCGGTCACTGTTAGATGAGGACACTGCATCCGGGGTCAGGGAGAGTTATTTAATCTACATCATTTTTACAAAAACCTCCAGTGATATACAAAGAAAGATATTAGACCCCAGACTTCAAAAGAAGGAAAGGAACCGAGGAATAATTAAGAAGGCATAAAGAACCGGGGGAAGGACATTCTGAGGCAGATTAGCCATGGAGGGATTACAGGGGTCGGGTGAATTACTGTGGGGTCCCCTCGTATACCAATAGAAAATTACAAGGTACAATTTGGCTCCCGACTGTACATCATAATGACGAAAGATGCAATATCATGCGCTTGCTGTGAGTTTGAGGGGGCCTGATGGGAGGAGAAAGAAAGGGTGGGGGAGGGTGGGAGGGGGTTTACGCATGCGTAAGTGTGCATGGAGTGCTTATGATAGGGAGGGGGAGACATTCACAAGTTCTTGAATTTTCCCCCGTTGGTTAATCCTGTATTATAATCAGCCATTTTGTTTTCATGCTGTGCTCGCTGAGATGGAAAATTTCATTTTCTTTATTTTTTAGAACTTAGCAGGATTATTATATTTTATAGAATCTGCATGGAAAAGTGCCATTGCATAGCTGGGAGATTCTATGAGGCCTGTACCATAATTATTTTTTTTATTTTTGTGATACGTTTAAAGAGATAATTAGGTTCCATTACAGATTTTATATATCAAAAACAACTCATTCTTTACAGGCTTCATAGAATCTCCCAGCTATGTAATGGCACTTTTCCATGCATATTCTATAAAATACATATACTTGAAAAAGTGCATTCCCTTTTCATCTATATTTGTGGATATACATGTTAGGAAAGAACAATTAAAGGTAGTCACATTACATTTGTGAAGGTGTAATTCAAAATACATTACTGGAAATATAATATATATATATATATATATATATATATATATATATATATATATATATATATATATATATATATATATATATATATGAGGAAACTGAATCCTAAGACGGCAAGTAATGTGAATAGATCCTCTGACTTTGAACTGGAATTAAAAACCCAAAGAACGTGTCTGGTAGCGTCATCCGGTGAAAATCAATCTTCTGATAAATCCGGGTATTGATGACGCCAAACCAAGATATAAAATGCGGTCGGAGTACGAGAATGTTCTGTTTCTGACAAATATGCTAAATTCTATCACAAATTGCTTTTCAAGAAAACTGAGGGCCTGACATACTACAACCTTCCTCCTGCTCACTACTAAACGGTGCCATCTCCATAAAAAAAAATATTGTATACATCAAGGAACTAAAAAAATTATATATATATATATATATATATATATATATATATATATATATATATATATATATATATATATATTCATATATATATATATATATATATATATATATTCAGTTTTCGACATTTTGAATAAATATGGCCATGAGACCCAAAGGTTGTTTCCCTCCAAAATAACAAAACTCTCTCTCTCTCTCTCTCTCTCTCTCTCTCTCTCTCTCTCTCTCTCTCTCTCTCTCTCTCTCTCTCTCTCTCTCTATTCTTATGGTCAATACGAAGCAAAACATAAACGTTAAACTAAAATCTTTCTGTGTAATTTCGTTTCAATTTGTGTGTACGTGCACATACCCTAGCATGTGCATTACTGCATTCTTTGGTTAACGTCCTAGACCGAGGCTTACATTACAAGGGTTGTGCATACAAGATAAGGTCTAGAGTATAAGGTTTGTGAATAAAAGAAAAGAATCAAAACAGTATGCTGGGAAATCCTTGAATGCTGAGACAAACCATTCATGAAAATTTGATATTGTTACGGCAAGTTACCCCAGTCTCGAACAGAAGGGTTTCTTGCAAAGAATGTGATCAGAGTTAAAAAAAAAAAAAAAACTTTACAGTACATTGTACAAAATGTTATTAAAATAGTTCACTTCAAGGAAGGATAGGTTTTCAGGATGTTAATTGGAGGTAATCTCTCAAAAATGGTGTGAGGCTCTCCTAAAATCGCAATAATGCAGATTTTCGTGTAAGTTAACCTTCTGGTCTTCGGACTCAGACTAATTTGCGGCACATCACATGAACTCGCTACAGTTCAAAATAAAGTGTTTTCATTTGCTTTGTTTATTTAGAAACATAAAATGTTATCAATTTGACAGATGGCACTAATACATACGACTTCAGCAGACGACAGACGATGGCTGTTGTATGATGAAACAACAAAAAGAAAGAAGGAAAAACTAACATGTTATAATGTGTTTAAATGATAGATATATATGTGATATACAACATCCTAAAAATGCAGAGTAATTTCCTTGTTACTTTTATACTTATCTTTACATATATATATATATATATATATATATATATATATATATATATATATATATATATATATATATATATATATATATATATATATATATATATATATGACTCACATCAATTGAACCCAGGTCCCTCAAATGAAAGGCAAAGGCGCTACCAGCACACCTGCGTGGGTCAGTTGGTAGCACCCTCGCCTCTCATTTGAAAGGCCTGGGTTGGATCCCGATGAGAGTTAGAAATTCATTTCTTCGGCACACGTGCTCATGTATTGATTAGTTCCAATATATATAATATATATATATGTGTATATATACACACATATAATTTGTGTGTGTGTGTGTGACTGTTCATGTGTATGTGTTAAGTCTCGGGGTCTCTTCCATATAGTTTATATTTCATTCATAAGAACTAAATTTACATACGAAACTTCAGGTCTTACAGTGCTTGAATAATTGGGGCCAGTCCATATTTTCAGTGTACTGATTCCAAGCTTCGTAACTGTTCTTTCTTTTTTCCAGTTGTCACTAGTATGCAGCTTCACGATTTATGCTTTTCTACTTCTGTTTTTGAAAGGTGTCGTTTAAAAGTCGCTATTACTGCTCTAGTGCGTAGTGAATGGCTTCTGCTACTCAGGCGGTCACGATAATAATAATAATAATAATAATAATAATAATAAGCATTATTTCAAATCATGGCCACATGCTTATAAAAGAAGTAAATACAAATGAGATAGTGGAGGATGAACTTGCAGGATGTGTGTGTGTGTGTGTTTGAGAGAGAGAGAGAGAGAGAGAGAGAGAGAGAGAGAGAGAGAGAGAGAGAGAGATTGTAACGGCTACGGTAATGACTATCACTTTCTTAACGCCCATGTAGTTTTTCTAGGCTTTTCCTCTCTTTTACTTCCGTCAGTCTTCTCTAATTTTCTATTTAATCTTTTTCCTTAAGGCTGAAACTCCTTGTCAGATGCAAATCTCCTGACTAATGTGCACAAGATCTTAACACTTCAAGGGTCTTCCACTTTATCGGTTTTAGTGGACCTGACTATAAGTATCTGCGCTGTGTTGGTTTCTCGTCCTCGCTTGCACGCAAATGTGTGCAAAGGAGATTGGAAGGTTGAAACTACGTAGGTGGCACTCTGAAACTTTCGTTCCTCATATCATGGTCATGTCGGGCTGCCAGTTTTCAAGGTCAACGTCCTGATGTGAACAAGAATGGGGAACAAGAATAAGAATGTGAGCAAGGTCAGTTTAACCCAACGCCTGGTCTGGAGAAACAGAAATGGACGGTCAGTGATAACCCCACCCTCACGTTTACAAAATCAGCTGTGTAACTACTTCCCCATGATAGAAATGACCAGTGAGTCTCGTCTGCGAGAAGAATGAGACATTCCCTAACAATCCGAGACTAACAATAACAACAGCAAAATAATAACTGGCCAAATTCCTGTTCAACAACAAACACATTGCATCGAGATGCAAACTGGAGCTGTGAAATGGTGGCCAGTCTCCGCAGACGATCTTAGTAGCTACATGGGGTCTTATGTGACAGCTACTGAGATAACAGTTATGTTAAAACCGCCAACGAAGTTGGGCCCAGAGCATGCATTCTCCACTTGCTCTGCGGTTAAAACATATCTCAAAGGATTAAATAATATTTTGTGGAGGGTTGGGCTATGGGTCAAAGAGGAGCTGATCAGATTTTAAATTAATTTGTTTTTTTAAGGGAATGAGGGAGGCAAAAAATTTCTTGTGAATATTTCTACAATTTACATTAACATTTTATTCTTCTACAGTTTACCAGATTTTATCCCTTTTGCCTATTTTTATCATTTGCATTAACATGTAAGATTCTACAATTTACTTTATTTTCTCCTTTTTTTTGCCTAATTTCTAATATACGTCATAATGATTTGCCGTGACTTGAAAAATAAATTTAAACTTCAAATTAATAAATTCTTTTAATGACAGCAGAATTGCGTTCTCTAAGTGTTTCCAGTCTATTATACGTCCGATTAACTGACAACAGAAAAAATTCTTTTAATTTGCCCCTAAAAAACATGCAGATGAACGAAAATTTTAATAATAATAATATAATAATAATAATAATAATAATAATAATGACAAATTTATATTTTGTCTTTATTTGCAACTGACATTTATTAACATTATATTACGTCTAGTAGTACAATAATTATTACTGCTGTCAAGGTTGTCGATTTTTGTATTAGTCAAACTTGCTATTACTCATAACCAATATTACTGGCATTCGACGGGACTGTCTCCCATACCCTTTTTTTTTTTTTACTTAAGTCGCACTGTACCTTGCAATTTGGAGCTGAAATAAAGTATAGCAGTATTTAAATAGCACATTATTATTATTATTATTATTATTATTATTATTATTATTATTATTATTATTATTATTATTATTATTATTATCATTATTATTGCTAAGAGATTCACAATTTCGTGAAAAACAATCTGTGTAATAAAAATCCACAATTATATAGTAAATATATTACTATGTAAAATAAACATACATTACAGAGTAATATATTTACTATATAATTGTGGATTTTTATCTCACAGATTATTATTATTATTATTCATAAAAATCTCATAATAGCATGAGCCACCAAAATGATGAAGGAATCCACAGTAGTGTAAGTGTAAATATATATTAAGAAATATCCTGTATATATACAAAGGAGAGCTTTCGAGAATCTGCTTGAGTCTCCTCAATCTGACACCGCTGTGGATTCCTTCACCATTCTCAATCTGAGACTGAGAAGGAGGATCGAGCAGTTTCTAGAAAGTTCACGTTTGTATATATATTTCTAATATATATTCATACTTATAACACTGTGGATTTCTTCACCATTATTATTATTATTATTATTACCTAAACGTCGCATTTCGCATGAGGTGCGGGGTAAGAAAAAATGGACTCCCATGAACGTACCTCATCCATTAACAGACGGCACATTTTAATTAATGTCATATGCATTCAAGTCCAGGCCATCAAAGAGAGAGAGAGAGAGAGAGAGAGAGAGAGAGAGAGAGAGAGAGAGAGAGGAGAAACACGCCGCTGTCGAGAGATCGAGACAGATAAAAACGATCTGGAGATTTAAAAGGAGTTTCGTCCGGGTCTAATGAACTTCCAAAATGGAGAAATAAGACCCCGAATAAAGTCGCCGAAACGAGAGGAAAATGTACAGGCGACAGAGACATTCCTTTTCCTCTCCTCCCCAATATGGGAGGATGTCACGTAGGAGTGTGGGAAAGAGAGAGAGAGAGAGAGAGAGAGAGAGAGAGAGAGAGAGAGAGAGAGAGAGAGAGAGAGAGACGACAACCGAGTCGGAAGAAAAATGAGAAGCAAAATGCTGCTGGCCTAGAGCAGTGTGTATGTGTGTGTGTATTTGAGACATGCATACATACATACATACATACATACATACATACATACATACATACATACATACATACATAAAGAGAATCTACAGTATATGGCAAGGAATGAAATCATTTATAATAATCTAAAATGAAGCTTAACTAAATAAACGAAAAAATAAACGAATAAGAACTTTCAATCTGCGTCCCATACAGCTATTTATATATGTACAGAATCAATGAGTAACACTCTTCAGATGTCCGAGTTTGATGTGGAAAATCCACAAAATACTTCCCTACTACACACATATATATATATATATATACATATATATATATATATATATATATGCTAATATATATATATATATATATATATATATATATATATATATATATATATATATATATATTATATATATATATATATATATATATATATATATATGTCATGGGAAATACCACTCAGTTCATTAAAGCAAACATAACATTATAATCCAGGAAAAATGGCCGTAACTAATGTTTGACGTTCTCGAGCCACTCCTAGTTCGAGTAAGCAGATTAGTGTTTAATGATATATATATATATATACATATATATATATATATATATATATATATATATATTATATATATATATATATATATATATATATATATATATATATATAACTTTGAGTGCTTGTGAAAAGACAGCAAGCACGATATCCTAAATATGACTAATTAGGTAACCTGCAGAATTAAACAATTTTCGAGCCATCGAAATATAGTTCGTCAACTCCTTCCCATAGCACCTTTACACAGAAAGCCTCCACACCACCAATGATCACTAATATCTTTATTTACTTCTGTTATTTTCACTCAAACATTTTTATACAGGTATTATAATTTATTGAAGCTTTGTGGTAATGCCCGTTTTGACTTACTTCGTATGAACAATATAAGAACGAAAAATAATTAATAATTCCGAGGAGAAAATACAGTACATTGTGTTCTCTAATTAAAGGCCATTTGCATAAAACTCTTTCTTTTAGGTAGAAGGTAAAATAAAATAAAACAATTCATGTTTGCGAATAAAACAAACATCTATCCTCAGCAAGGAATTACTGAAAGAATCATGAAATTTTTGTTTTGAAGTCAAGCACTGGCGAACTTTTGGCCATTCAGCGCTCAAGACAATGGGAAAGAGAGTTCGAGTAGTTGGAAAGCAAGATTAAGAGATCCAGTATCTAATTAAGGTGTACAAGGATCTAGAGGTGAAACAGTCATTAAATGAAGATAAAAAAAAACAAAAAGTCAAAAAGCACTCCGTACAACCAGTGGGTGATTCACTTCACATTTTCGTTTTCATCAGCTGCTATCATATTTTATTCTATTGCTCGTATAAAAGCTAAAACTATTGCTGTCATTATTATGAGTGACGAATATAACATAATACAAATATACTACACAAATTTTTAACAAGTGCCAAAGAAATTTTAAAGTTCCATATTATATATGTATATATATATAACATATATATATACATATATGTGTATATTTATTTTACACACACACACACACACATATATATATATATATATATATATATATATATATATATATATATATATATATATATATATATATATATAAAACAAAAGCAATGTGTGGCTAGTAATTCATTTTAATTCTCAAGATATTCTGAACAGCTATTCAGTTATTTGTTATAATTATTACCAACTTGTTATCGCATCTTTTCGTGCTTTTGCATCTTCATTTTATAATTGTGTATGACCCTATCAGCAGTATTATTGAAAGCATGGCCAAAAAATACAACGGAAAATTGTCACTACTACTACTACTACTACTACTAATAATAATAATAATAATAATAATAATAATAATAATAATAATAATAATAATAATAATAATAATAATAATAATAATAATAATAATAATAATAGGGCAGGAGTAGCAAGCAATGTGATCGCAACAAAGAATAAAATTCCAGTGTGAAACAAAAAAAAAGGTAAAAGTAAAATAAAAGTTGAAAAAGTGTTGATAAAGAAGTTGTGAAATAAAAACACACAACACATTATATATATATATATATATATATATATATATATATATATATATATATATATATATATATATATATATATATATATATATATATATATATATATATATACACATATATATGTGTATATTATATATATATATATATCTATATATAATAACAACGAAAATATGGAGTTAAATCATTCTAAAACCAGAGCACAACGATTTAAAGAAGAATTAATCTTTCCTTTCAACTTACGAGCATCAGCACAAGTAAAATCATCAATCTGAGATCAGTAAACACTGAATAACCATAGAAACTAAGACTTTAAAAAATAAAATTAAAAATTTTTAGCTCCAACTTGGTACCCTGTCTATGGCCCTGGGTTAAAATAATTAACGGTAAAAATAAGTTTCAGTGTAGAAAAGTCTCCGTCTGAACCAAATCAAAATATCTGGAAGTTGTACACAAATAAATACTCCCTTACCTACAAGGCAAGAAAAAGGATTATAAATAGGAAAATGCAGACATATTCACAACCACGCATACAAAAAAAAAACACACATAGATGTTTTATATATACAGTATATATATATATATATATATATATATATATATATATATATATATATATATATATATATATATATATCTATATATATATATAATATATATATATATATATATATATATATATATATACATATATATATATATATATATATATATATATATATATATATATATATATATATATATATATATACACACACATATATATATACATGTATAAAGAGGAAAGCTACATGGGTAAGAAAGTTAAAGTAAGACAAACACCGGACTGATAACACGAAACTCCCCAACAAAATTAACATGCCACAAGGTGTATACACTAGACAGCGTGATGCGATGTACTAAATCCTTCAGCCTCCACAAGAAAAAGAAAAACAAATTCCAAAGGGGGAGAAGGAGAAGGTTTAGCGAGCAAAACGGGGGAGGTTATAAGAAAGAGGGGTTTGAGGTGGAGTGGTAATTATGGATAAGTTATAACCACGGCGGTAATGAATATGTCATAAGCATCTATAATTATACACGGCGGAGCGGTGTCGTATTACAGGAGGAAGCTCGCTTTGGGAGTGTCACTGTGAACTATGACCGAGGGAATTTTTGCCTCCGACAAAAACAATGGAGAATGAATAAACCTGTCACCTCATAAAGATATTGTGACAGTTATTTCTCGGGAGAGTGTAAATCAGTGCCACAGAACACGGGTGCCAGGCCGTTTGCTGCCTTACGCAGGGTTGGTTTTAGAGGCATTTTCCCACTGGCTCTTCAGGGGAGATTAAGACGAATGGCAAAAACAGGAGAGCGAGGGAAAGAGAGAGAGAAAGAGAGAGAGAGAAAAAACAAGACTGAGGCTGTTAGCCCTTTTGCCTAAAAAAAAAAAAAAAAAGCATTACGAGAATTCCTCTTTTCCCAAAATGAATCACAAATTAATTTCCGAAAATCCATCGACTGCAAACAGCAGAATCTACATCACTGTTAAAGAACTGAACAAAATTCAAGCTTCCAAAGCAATGAATACTTTCCGGTCACTGAGGCTCCAACGACCCCTCTTTCATAAATCGAGCTAATCTTCAAAGAGAAAGAAGCGCTTTTAACGAGAGCCTCTTAACTTGCGCTGCCATTCGCGATATTCAAACAACAAAGACCATGACAGTTTTATTAACAGAGACTTTACTATGCGGGTATATCTCCAAACCGATTGAGAAAAAAAAAAAAAACTGCCGCCAAGTGCTCCAAGTCCCTTTCGCCAGACAAATTAGGAAAAAAGATTAAAGAGACGGCCATGTTAAAAGAAAGACAAGTGTTTGAGCAGAAGAAGAGATCAGGTACATCTCTCTCTCTCTCCTACTTGGCCATAAAAAATGAAAGGATAGATTTTAAGCATTTGAGCAAAGGGAAAGTTCAAAAAGTTTATTTCTCAAGTGGGCAAGAAAAATCGGAAGGACAGATTTAGCGCATTAGATTGAGAGAATAGTTCAGATAATTTTATTTTATATAACTGTGTTAAAGCTCTTTTCTTAATTCATTATTACTTTTTTTTTTTTGGGGACAAGACAAGTCTTTAAACCCTGGGAGGCTACGAGTCAAGAAAGATATTATTCTTTGATTATTCTTGATGAAAGAATAGGCAAATATTTCGTTATCGCTACGCAAACTCTCACATCTGACTTTGATCTGGAAACGATACAAATATTCTTGCTCGATTATCAATTCATCAGAGCTATTGAATCAAGCAGTTGGATTCGTTAGTACATAATTTAAAAAAACGATGCTTTAATAATCGAAATATTTTTTCATTAAAAGGAGAGACTGATCCTCTGAACTATCACCATTTTACTGTTCGCCATCCAACGAATGTAGTCTTGATATTTTAGCTTCATTTGTAAAAACTATGGCACCCATATTATCTTTCCCTTTTGCAAGACTATCGTCGCCACAGTAACATTTTCTTTTAAAAGGGCATTGACTACCATATCACCAACCCCTTTTTAAGACTGTTATCACTATCTTTTTAAAAGACTACGAGCGTCATGTGATCATTCCCACCCTTTTTTTTTACTGTTTATTTACAATTACAATATTTAATACTGGTTACAGTATAGATCAACACAGTATGCATAGGTATTTCTTTACAAAAGCATAATCCCTCAAAACTGACAATTTACACATACATCTTGCTTTAAAAGACTATAGGAGTCATGTTATCACTCCCTTTTTAAAAGGCTACAGGCGCCTTGTTATCATTCCCTTTTCAAAAGACTGTAATGACATATTATAACTCCGCTTTAAAATACTAAAGAACGATATAACCACTTACTTTTAAAAACACAACTTTGCACGAAACGCAAACTTACCGAAATTATTAAAAAAAATATATATAAATATAACCCAGCACTCACAGTGAATGCTAATAATCTTTAGACTTCTCGGTTCATGGGTTACTCCCTCTGTTACCAATGTCTGGAAATCTCTTCTTGCTCCTTTATTCCCAGACATTTTTTTACTATGAATTTACATCCCTTAAGAGCCAGATCCACCATTTCGACGGTGTTCAATCCCCATCCTTTGCAGTGTTTAAAATTAAAATACTCTACTGAGTGACGAATAATTTTCTATTGTTAAATCTATCATCTATACGGATTTAACATCTTCACGCTTTTAAATAATCGTATATTTGAACGACCTTCATTCACGCATATGAATTGATTGATTACTCTCTCAAACATCAAAATATAAGCATGCGCATTCAAAGTGCGCAAGCATTTTTGGAAAAGACATTAAATCCATGCATAATATGGTACTGCTATCAATAAACGTCTGTCAGTGAAGTGTACCAGAATTCTGAAAGCTAGCTAAGAAATGAAGAAAACTACTTTAAAAGCCGTAATCGTAACTTATCATTAAACCAAAGGAACCCTTGAATGAATTTAAGTATTACACCATTAAAAAATCGTTCGATACTTTGATAAATACAGTCAAATAAAATAAACGTATTCTGCTAACGGAACATTGCAGTCTTGACTTAGCCAGTCTATTAAGCATATTCTTCTCAGAAAGGAAATGCTTTCTACCATAATTCCAACTGAAAATAAAATTTCATATGATATATTTCATAACAGATTTTATCATTTTCAGACACTAATTTACCAAAGTACAAGTGGAGTTAGCATTAAGTTCTACTAAAGCCCAAGTTATCAAAATATGAGCTGTGGATTGATCTCTTCATCATTGAATTGAATTGAATTGAATAAAGAATTCAGGCCAAAGGCCAAGCACTGGGACCTATGAGGTCATTCAGCGCTGAAGCGGAAATTTACAGTAAAAGGTTTGAAAGGTGTAACAGGAAGAAAACCTCGCAGCTGCACTATGAATCAAATGTTATGAGGGAGTTGAAAGTAAGATGGAAGAAAGAGAATATGAAAGAAGGTACAGTAAAAGGAACGAAAGGGATTGCAGCTAGGGGCCGAAGGCACGCTGCAAAGAACCTTAAGTAATGCCTACAGTGCACCGCATGAGGTTCATTGACGGCACTACTACGGGGTTCATCACAGCCATGAACAGTTATCATAATATTTACGAAATAAAACTATCAGGCTAACACAGGAAATATGTGGTTATCAACATAACAACTGAAATATATAATGTACTATGTAAGCGTTGAGATACAGACACTATTAACAATTATTTAAATCGTGGATTACCTCATGTAGCTATTGTGATATTTGTGCTTCTAAAACAAAGGTTCATATTTCACACTTACTGTTGAATACTGTTCAATACCTACATTTTTACTTGTTAAATTACTCATGTAAACTGTTGATTTATTTATTTAATTAAAATTATTAATTAAATATCTATTCACTAGTAGTTATCTCTCTATCTTTACCATAAAAAGTTACAAATACACTTTGAGAACAAACAAAAATGCTTCAACAGGAATAAATACTGCAATTATTCCAAATAATGATCCCTTTTATTAAGTAAAAAAAACTATTTATGTAAGTCATTCTTTTAAGTAAGTGTTCCTTTCAATTTCCGAGCCTTCAATCAAGATAAAAAAAAAATTGTACTCCCTATTAGTCACTAGGCATTATTTCCATTGTTAACATATATATAGTCTCACCCGAAACATTATATGTATAAAAAAAAAGATTTCGTTATTTTTTCCATAATTCGTGTACAGATAAAAAAAAAGGGGGGGGGCCTCTCAATGAACTTCGTTAGTCAGCACAGCATTTTTACGCTTAAGTATATCACTCAATGAGACAATCCCTTTTATCTGAAAATATAGAGAAGCATTTCACAAAACTAGCAGATCTTTTCCAGCCATGAAAAATTGACTAAACTTCATTCAAACTGCCAGTGATTTCACCTGGTCCACTTGCAAAATGAGAAATAAATAAAAACCGTAAAAATATATCGCCCGAGATGTTACTAAATATGTAATCACACGAGTCGAAAAAGAAGGGAGTAAGAATGGATAGAATAAAAATATAAATATAAAAACACCAATAACTATCATTACACAGACATACAAATATGTATGTATGTATGTATGTGTGTATGTATGTATGTATGTATGTATGTATGTATATATGTGTTATATATAGGTATATATATGTATGTATATATATGTCATCATGGTATATGTATATATATATCAAAATATTCTATTCCACACGTGATTGTGTGTTGATATTTCTATATATATATATATATATATATATATATATATATATATATATATATATATAAAAAAATCGAGATAGTTGTAACCTGAAGACATATCTTTCCAATAAAGACGTTACACGAATTCCTTACGAAACTGCAAAGTCATAAAATAAAAATACACTCGACATCTAACAAAGCAAAAAAGAATCGCAACGATAAAAAAAGAAGTCACACTATATCTAGATACCCTATAATAACTAAGGTGCCTTATCATGCCATCGAATCAAAATGGAAAGAGGAGATAAGATAGATGGCACGAGATGGCAACCGCCGAATTAATGTCGCCCTAACTCTCTCCGCGAACACTTTACGATAAAAAAAAAAAAAATGGCCAAGAGTCCAAGTTAGATGAAGGGTCTCGTAAAGATATAACACTTCAAGATATTGCTATTTTATGGGGATGAAGTTATTTTTCTTCTGCTCTTCTTTGTAATTCTGCCCCTAATTACGTCCGCTGTTTGGCTCTTGATTCAGTTGTGTCTACTCCATCAATTTTCTGAGAGTACTTAATCTTTAACGCTGTCGTCATACAAGTAGCATCGTAAAAATGCAGCAGATACGAAACCAAAGTGGAGTCAAAGGTAATGCGCGCTAGGAGAAAATTAACGATAGACGATGAATGATAATAATGATAATGCTAGTAATACAAGTACCTCTCCACTTTACAGTAAATCAATAGGCACTCAGTGGTTGTAATAAATGCAGCGATGTTCTTGATTCAAACACGCACACGCGGACACTATATATATATATATATATATATATATATATATATATATATATATATATATATATATATATATATATATATATATATATAATATATATATTTATATATAATAATATATATATATATATATATTTATATATATATATATATATATATTATATTACATATGTATTTATAAATATATATATAATAATGTATATATGTATAAATATTATATATATAAAATATACTCATACGTATAGCATATAAACGTTTGTATGTAGGTATGTATACATATTTGAAAATCAAAAAGCCCACAAAAACAATTTACACAACAACATTTTGATTAAGAGTCTTCAGTCCTGATCACTGGTGCATGGGGAAGGTCGGTGACTGACAGGCGAATTTACAACGAACATGCAGGTGTGGAAACGACTTTGGCAGTATTGGAAACAGCGAGTGTCCTGTGATGAAAGAGTCCATCCATCGTTGTTTTTGGTACTCGTTTGCTCCCACATGTATCGGGTCTGGTGGGCGTAACCGCTGGAACACTTGAGAATGGGTCTTAGTATCAAACCGTCTGTAAAATCCGATTTCCAGCGTCCTTTTGACACTAACGAGGACTTAAAACAACCAGCGTCGTTATTAAAAACCTGCATGCTCCTTATAAATACGCCTGTCAGTCACAAACTGTACACATTCATGAAGTGTTCAGGATTGAAGATTTTCAATCGAAATACATGGTTTTGTTTGTTCGTAGTGTTTTTAAGGGCCACATGAAACAACCTGGAATGGAATGGAATGTAGAGTTTAAGCCAGAGGCCAAGCACTAGTAAAACAACTTAAATCCCAGTTGTTGCAACACCCATTTACAAATGTAAATTAATTAACCTTAAAACCATTTGAGAGAACACGTCACTGCCAAAGGCCCACCAGGTCCGGTTAGTTGTTCGGATCCGAAGAAATACTGCAAATTGAGATTTTCATGCAAAACCGGAGGTTGAATTCTATAAAGTGTCGGTACTTAATTTTTAGAAATTCACTAGAAAATCCTGAAATTTACTGATGTCAATGAAAATCATTCGATTCCTTAGCAAAACCTAATCAACTCCTCGATGCCGTAGAGCCCATTAGTTCGCAAAATAGCACTTAGATCCTTCTATAAGATTGGTAGATATCCTGCAGTATAGCAAACAAGTAAACACACAGAATGGGTAACCTCCTTCCAACTTTGTTGGGGGAGAAAAATTATTCATCAGAAATCAAAATATTACTATGTTTACATGTAAGAAGACAATTCATGCTTGCCTTTACTCCAGTTCCTCGTTGGCAGGGTCGGTATAGTTCTCGGCTAGCTCTCTGCTGAGCCTGAGTTCGAGTCTCCGGCCGGCCAATGAAGAATTAGAGGAATTTATTTCTGGTGATAGAAATTCATTTCTCGCTATAATGTGGTTCGGATTCCACAATAAGTTGTAGGTCCCGTTGCTAGTAACCAACTGGTTCTTAGCCACGTAAAATAAGTCTAATCATGGCCAGCCCTAGGAGAGCTGTTAATCAGCTCAGTGGTCTGATTAAACTAAGGTATACTTCCTTTGCTTTTACTCCAACCCGGCTGACTAAAATAGCATATTTGATGAATTTCTCCCGCTGATAAACTAATTGAGTTTTATCAACAATCGTTCACGTTAGCGACGATGCGCAGTTGCAAGTAAAAATTTGGAAAAAGCTCAATGTAATGGGCAGTAACACTGATCTTCAAGAGGAAATGATGTACACGATTGTGATATGATATATTAATATAGTTCGATTTGCTTCAAACTTTGAGGCACCATGAACTATTATGACTTGATCTTTCTTGCTTCTATATTTTTCCCGGCTTGTTTACTTACTGTATGAGTGTTAATTTTATCTTATTACTATCTGCGTATCTCTATTCTTTTATTTTCTTCTTCATATGAAGTATTGTATTCAAAGGCTCAAGTTGTGTATAGTGATGAACATTTTTATTCTTTCCATACACTTGTGCACCATAAATATGTTTTCTTTCATAATCGCAACGGTAAGCCTCGGTCGACAATTTAGTTTGTATGAACCTACACTTGAAACAATTCACACCTGCTTCTAAAAATGAATTTTCTCTGATCTTTTGATCTTACCGTATATCTGTAGAATCTCTCCGGACAGCAAATTCCTGAGATGTATGCACCAGCCCCGGTTTTTTTTTTTTTTTTTTTTTTGCCATGCCCCTAGGTTAGGTTAGGTTAGGTTGCCAGATTAGGCGAAAGTTCTACCTGTCAAGTAATTTGGGCGTGGGCAACATAATAAGATTATTTTCACGAAAATTCTATGGTTAGTTTTTATGATATGGCGTCCCGCTTTTTTTTTCAGGGAAAGGTCCGGTACTCAGTTACATTTCGGGAAAGTGCCTCTGGGTAACGTTCTAATGATAGGAGTCTAATCAAAGACTTTGCCTAAAATCAGCGTAGCAGCTCTTACTTCTCACGTGGGCTCATTTCAGCACCTTGTGAAGTCATCCATTCTATCTTGTTTTTTTAGATACTGCTTTAGATACTTCTTTCTAGCATCCGTATTCCCACATATTAACTGCAAAAGTCCCAATCCAATTTGTTCAGACATTCGTCCCATTCGCTTTTTGAATCCATAATTCTCTGGCGTCCTCTTTGCTTCCGAAAACAATTAACCTGCATCTTTTTGTGAGGAGAAATTTTATTTATCTTATTACGATTTGCATATTTCTGTACTTTTATTTTTTTCCATGTGAAGTATTGTATTCGAAGGTTGAACTGATGAACCTTTTTACTTTTTTTTATACGTGTGTGCAATATAGATATATGTTTTCTTTTATAATCACAGCAATACTCCTTTTTTACAGTACTCGAGATGAACCTGGGCAGCCTTACACGGCGCGGTTACCGAGCCATATAAAAAGATGGCCCTATTAACCTATTTTTTTTTTTATTGGATATTGAGCTGTAATCACATGACACTGATGGTTGCAATTCCGTGTCTATGTTAAAAGAGTTTGATAGTTTGACCTTTACTGTTTAACAGTAACTCTTCAAAATATAATCAATCGGAAACGGAAATAACACGAAACATGGACTTCCAACGAACTGAAACAATCAATAAGAGAAAAACGTACATACCTAAATCCTTGACAATAATAACATCGGGTATGATACGGAGCATTTGTGTGTGCAGAATTGATAATTAAAAACTAAACACAGAAGTTCTCATTAAAATCCCTACGGGTTACTGATAAACAAATTCCAGTATTACGAGTTCTCTAGAAAAAAAAAGGAGAAAATTGTATATCATCCCTGAAATCATTTTAATCTACTCAGTGCAAAGTGTTAAGAAAACGGCAAACAGATCTATCCCAACCTTTACAATTCTATTTAACTGTCCTTCCCAAAAGATTTTTTGACCTAGACAGCGAATACGGGAATTCCACAGAAATGCTTCCATGGGAAGGTCAATCTGGCCGACTGACCTTGGACTTTGCAACATACACAAGGAACCTTGGCATAATGAAGTCGAAAAAGTGGAGGCTGTATAAATAGATAACCTATGCGAAAGGAAAGAAATTATGAAGGAGAGAGACAAAGTATAGGAGGTAGCGGGGTTGGGGTAGAGAGATATTAAGCAAGGCAGTGGCTTGACACCTTTGGAGATGAAGCACTGGGTAAGGTAGTGAAGAGGCAACAGACCACTTAATACAGATACACTACCTTCTTTGGATAAGTTAAAGTTAAGTATACCTTAGTTTAACCAGACCACTGAGCTGATTAGCAGCTCTCCTAGAGAGGGCTGGCCCGAAGGATTAGATTTATTTTACGTGGCTCAGAACCAATTGGCTTCCTAGCAACGGGACCTACAGCTTATTGTGGAACCGAACCACATTATAACGAGAAATGAATTTCTATCAGAAATAATTTCTAATTCTTCACTGGCCGGTCGGAGAATCGAACGCCCAGCCCAGCAGAGTGCTAGCTGAACGATACCAACCCGTCCAATGAAGAACCACCCCTTACCCAAGAAAATAAAAATAAGAGCAACGGAAAAAAAAAAGGCGTCTATCCCACAGGGAAGCTGACCTGGTTCTTCAAGGATGGAATGATTTTAGTGTCTCTGACGGTAACGAGAAAGGAACCATGCCTACGAGATTAAAACGCCCGCTTTTATGAGCAAGATGGCAACGGACGTTGACATGGGCGGCAATCTTGCTGCCAATCTTCACTGACCCAGTGGACAGAAGACCTAAGGTAAACTTCCTGTAACGCTGCTCTTAATTTGGATCGCTAATTTGGTGCCTCCTCCCACGAAATTTATAGAAAGATATTTGGCCGATTTTTTTTTTATTCCCATAAGATATCATTAAGAAGTTATTATTGAGGGATTTCAGTGAGACCAGTAATGCCGAATCAGGACGAATCAAGAATCACGCTGTTTTATTTGATCTAGTCATTGCGATTCAGCTTTGGGGTATACTTTTATTAGCATCTTTAATTTGCCTAAGTGGGCATGGTTATCACTAATTCACCATTTATACCCGTTTCACCTAATTCATGGATGAATACTCCCTTAGTCAGTTGTACGAGAGAGGATGTGGATCACTACTTCTGAAAAGTTTCTAGATCAAACGACAATTCTATAACCAATAAAAAAAAAATGGTGGCATGCTCTAATATTGCTTAGCTCTCGCGAAAAAACCATTTCAGAAAATGGAAACCGGTTTCTTTTATTAGCCTATAAAGTCAGATAATTCCTGGCTTACTATGTTGGCTTCTCGGGCCCCACTGTGACCCGTTTCCACACACAGAAGACTCCTGCGGCCTGCTGGAAATTTTCTGAGCTCTGATTTTTTAGGGGGGTATTAGGCCTCTCGTGCTTTTATCCCTACAGTTGGTCAATGAGTCCTGAAGGCTACCGTTATCGGTAATCAATCATTTAAGTGCTGACCGTAAAACAAATTCCTTAACTTCACTGATTGGAGTATAACCTGTGTAGAGTAGCCAGATGCAACAAACAATCTGCGAATATTATCACCTTACAATCGTAAGCATTAATAACGGTCACACAGCTCATCCCAGTTCTACAATAATGGAACGAATACAAAGTATGACTGTCTCGTATGCAGTCACGGTAGGAAAGTTGGCTCCGTGTCGACATAAAAATTCGTGGAAGTTGGGTAAACAGGATATTTTTAGTGATAACTGATATCACCATGGTTTGGAGCAATCCTCTCCGACAGAGGAGGTTGCCGACATCCAGAAAGATGACCAATATTCCAGCAATTGCGGTGCAGACAATTAGCAGATGCTGAAAGCCTTTATGAACACATCTGGTTTTCTTGTTAGAGTCGAAGTTGTGCTGAATTTTAGCCTAATACTTCAGTAACAGAACCAGTTGATGGTCAATTCTGGTGGGTGAAAGTCTGATTATCTGGCGGTATTTCTTGTAGGTCAATTGTGACACTCGCACCAAGTGTATCTATCTATCTGAAAGTTTATTTTGTTGGACAACATCAGACATCCATTTCTATCCTATAACAGTGGTGACGTACTTTTTTTTGCAGAGGACAAGGTGTGATTATTAACCGTCTTTTATACTGCAATTTGTGCCACTATCGAAAACTATTTCTTGGCAACACAAGCCACACACAGCAGATTTGAAATAGTATAAAACGGGTATAAGCTATTGTATTTGTTATCAGTAGTTACCTAGAAAAAAACACATTCAAGCGTTATATTAATTTCTGAATTCAGTCAAATTATATATCACCCATAATTAAATCATACTTGACATTTTCTTCTTTAATTCACTACTTCGTTCTAATTCACCTCAGCCAAACTTCACTGAAATTTATCAATAAACGCCTTTCCATTTGGCTAAGTTTATTAACGACACTCCTTTGGCCTGTTCAAAAACAATAAATTTCAATTGGATAATCTTGAAGCAAATTGCCATACGAAATTTTATGTCTATAACGTAGCTTACAGTTTAGATCAAGCATTGGTAAAAATATCTTGACGCAAATATAAATATTTATATACATGACTATAATTTGACATACATTTCTTAAAATAAAAAAAAATTAATCAGGAATGTATTTTTTAGCCCCCTATAATCCATTCGCACCATAAGCATTTTTATCAAAACCTGCCTAGACAATCCCAATGATCATATCATCTTGAAAGTTACTATTAATACCATTACCGCTATTATCAGTCTCATCATCACTGTTATAAGTGTAATAACAGCTCATACATTTCTATAAAATCGCTATTCATAAACGACTCCTTCAATTATACCCGTTACCCGGATTTCGTTCAGCGCCTTAATCCTCGAATTTCCGAAGAGGAGGAAAATGAACGACACCAGATAGTGATCTTCCGGGCAGCAAGTTCCTGAGATGTATGCTAGTACTGCACCAGCCCCGGTTTTTTTGGCCATGCCGCTAGGTTAGGTAAGGTTACGTTGGGCTAGGTTAGATCACTAATGACACGTGGGTAATTTGGGTGTGGAAAACATAATGAGATTATTTTCAAGACAATTCTATGGTTAGTTTTTAAAATATGGCGTCCTGCTTTTTTCAGGGAAAGGTCACATTACTCGGTTACTTCTCAGGAAAATGCTTCAGGGCAACGCGATGGACGTATAGATGCTGCTTTCAGGTTTTATAAAATTGCAGTGCCCCTTTAAAACTCCATGAGCCATTGCCTAAGTTTTTCATAGCTACATTGCTGTTCATGCATCAGTATGAGCGCCTGGTTGCCGATTTAGCTAAATATTCTTCTGTTACTACCTAATCTTAGTTTTTCACTCTTTTCGTATATGGGCATTCTACTCGTTCGGCGTTTGCTTTGCTAGTTGATAGCCTTATGAATAATAATAATAATAATAATAATAATAATAATAATAATAATAATAATAATAATAATAATAATAATAATAATAATAATCTCTCTAGAACCTCACGTAATATAAAAATCAGGTATACTGCTTATTCTAGAGTTCATCACCACCTTTTTTCCCTCTTCCTTCCTTATGCAGCTTAATCAGACCTGACATGAAAAAGAGCATTAGACTGGTTGCATATAAAGAGTCTTTGGCAAATAATCGCGATCTTTTAAGCATAATGAAATACGTAAATTATGGCATATTATTATTTATAATAAGTAATTTATTTATCTGCTACTAATAATTTATCTACTACAATTGAATGCGTTAAGTGATTGTTTTTGGCTTGTCTCATGACTCAGCCCCAGCACTTTTTTTTTTTTAAACACACTAGCATTTACTGAGTGGGAGCAAGTTTGGATTAATGAAAGAGACATATTTGACCTCTTTAAGATGTACGCACATTATGAATGATAACAACTCAAAGAATTACATTTTCATCGGTAAAAATTTTTTGTCCAATCTTCTCTACGCATAATTTTTTTTTACTGGCCTTATAATCTGCAGAACCCCACAAGGCATGTTCACGTTTATTTCCTTATCATTCCGTAATTTTTTGTGAATAATAATAATAATAATAATAATAACAACAACATAAAACACGAGGTGCTACCACATATTTATTTATTATTTCTGACTGTAAGACAAGCATTCAAGGGGAAAAATACTCCAGGTTCAACTGTCACAAGAATTACACGTGAAATATTACATGTACGATTCAGAGTGGAATCACTTATATACTACCATAATTTTTTGACATAACAGGTACACTAATAATAATCATAATACATATGTTTTCATCTCGTGGCTGCTTCGTCTGAAACCTAACAGCCAAATTCAGACGGAAAATAATGAAAAACCTTCTTACACAAAGATCACTATCTAATATATCGCTATATCAATCTCCTGCCTCTTGTTATCTTTCTTCATATTATCATTAAAACATGAAATATACGGAAGTGAAAATTACTGAATTCAGATTGCATAGACACAACAACAGCAGCACCAAACCAATAATAATAATAATAAATAATAATAATAATAATAATAATAATAATAATAATAATAATAATAATAATAATAATAATAATAATAATAATAATAATAATAATAATTTAAAAATACTCACAGTAGCATGGGTCTTAAAATGGAGAAGCAAATCCACAGTTATGTATATGTAGATATATTTAAAGATAAATCAGCACAGATAGCTTTCGGGAACTTGTTCGCTTCCCTTTTCAATCTCACTGAAAAGGGGAACCGAACAAGTTCCCGAAAGCTATCTATATTGATTTATCTTTAAACATGTAAATATACGTAACTGTGATTTGCTTCTCCACACAATAATAATAATAATAATAATAATAATAATAATAATAATAATTTGGAAGGGCTCCCTCTTTTAGGGCAGCGTTATATAAAACAATCGCTGTTTCAAAGGTATTTAGCGTGTAAAGAGTCTTCTCTATTCTTCTTATTAAATTCTTTGCCCACCTTTGTGTTTCATTCATTCTCTCTGCTGATGACAGCCCGCGGGCGCGCCGAAACCTAAGAGTTAAATAAACAACAAAAGTAGAATATCTTTCCATGTCCTTTGGAAATTTATTATACCATTTACCTGCAAAACGAGAAGAATATAATAAGAAGAATAGAGAAAAGCCCTTTACAAGCTAAATGCCGTTGAAACAGCAGTTGCTTTAATAATAATAATAATAATAATAATAATAATAATAATAATAATAATAATACACACACACAATAAAATCACCCTCAACTACAATACTGTAAAAATTCTCCTTGCATTTTAATAATTCAGTTTTAGCTATTTATTTATTAATTTGTCAAATTTATTTTTTTTCCTTTTTAATAAGTGATCTTTCCTTTCTGTATTTCCATTTACCTGCAGTTACTTCTTTCTAATGAACACCATATTCTTTGGAAGCTTGAACTTCAAGTCAATGGCCCCTTTACCATATAAATAGGGCTCATCTTCTGAATAATAATAATAATAATAAAATCACCCTCAACTACAATACTACAAAAATTCTCCTTATATTTTAATAATTAATTACATTTTTTTCTATTCATTTATCAGTCTGTTAATTTATTTTATTTTTCTTTTTTAATAAGTGATCTCTTCTTTCTTTATTTCTCTTTGACTCCGGTTATTTCTTTCTAATGAACTCCATGTTCTTTGGAAGCTTGAAATTCAAGTCAATGGCCCCTCTTCCATATGGATAGGGTTCATCTTCGGAATAATAATGATAATACAGTAATAATAATAATAATAATAATAATAATAATAATAATAATAATAATAATAATAATAATAATAATAATAATAATAATAATAATACATGTGAAAGATGTCCTACTTCAAAATAGATGGGCAAAAAGGCTTAACCAAGCGAAACAAATATAGTAGTATTCAAACGATGAGCAGTTGAATGATTAAATTCCTTGAGACCACGATGAAAAAAAAAAAGCGTTGATTTCTCAAGTAAAAAAGAAAAGGGATAGGTATTGTACTTCACTGCAACATTAGCGTTTATATTCTATTATGCTCTTAAAGAAAACGTTTGGACTCGACTACACTCAGCTATTTTAATGGTAGTACATTTGTACCTGAGTAAAGAAATCCACATAAGTACGTCCCGCTCATACACATACACATGTATACATGCTTTATACACACACACTATATACATACACACACACACATATATATATATATATATATATATATATATATATAGGTAGGTTATTCCAAGTACAAGTACTTGTGCTCGTACTTGGACTTAAGTGCAACATTTGAGGTAACTGTACTTTTACTTTTACTTGTACTTCAGACTTTAAAAATCAATGTATGCACTTAAGCCAAAAGTACTTGAAAATCAATTACTTTTCAAGCACAGTACAGTAATAATTATGCAGGTACATTAGCATAGATAATTAAATAACTACAGCTGCGTTTATTGTGACTGAACAGATTATAATAAGATATTTTACTTAATTTAGTGCAAAAAGTATGTATGTAAGTTATTAAATAATATTAGTAATATAAACTTTACGTCAATTATAGCTACTAATGTACAGCAGTAGCAACAGACTATCTGGCAACTCTCGTGCCGCAGGTGCCTGGTGTATCTAGCTGAACACGACCACAGGTAGGGGGTAAGAGTTTTTTTTTTTTTTTTTTTTGTTTTTTTTTTACGAAAAAGTTGTGAAATTTTTGTGTTACCATCTAAAGAATATAAATTAGCTTGATACTGCGCTGTACACATTTGATTTTCATATTGAATACCATCAGTGTCTTGACCTCCATTTTGTTTTAAGGTTTTTTGTCATATGACTGCTGGCTTGGCTAAACTGTATTTTAGCCTATAAATACAAATTTGTCAGGAAACGGCTCCAGAAGTTATGTTTCTAGACAATGATTTGGTCATATTATGTGGATTTTTTTTAGTATTAAAACAAGGCAAATAAATATGACAACTTGACATAACCCGTCCGATGTGACAACTTGACATAACCTGCCCAATAACAAGCTGCAAACTTCAACCATCTCAATTGATAGTTTTAGGGTAACCACAATTTTAAATTCCATTCCATTCCCTTATTTCCTATAATATGAACATTTAATAGGAATTTGTTAGGATAAAAAAAAAAAATTTTTGCTTCAAAAATGTCAACATTTCACAAAATCGAGTCAAATTTTAGGATGAATACACTTATAAGCTGTGAAAGGACACGGAACGTGATTTATTTCAAAGTGGAAAAGCTGTTGCTGTCATCATTGAAAGAAGACACCAAGGAATGGACAACAGCGTTGCTTTGCGAGCGCAGCTTCAGGTAGGAGTTTGAACATCACTAAGGGAATTCGAGATCGGCCAGTATCCTGAGTTCAGCTGATAGTTGGGTAGATAGACTGACGAAAATCTCAAACTTCACGAGAAAATTGTAGCATTGGGTAACGAAAATGGTGGACTCAAGAGACTGACCGAAGATTTGAAAAAGCAGTTGCAAAAGGCCCAAGTTTCAGGAGGAAGACAAAGTGTGGTTGAGAATTTTTATGCTGGTAACGATCAACTCTGTAATAAAATCCAAGAGTATGGGCAACGAATGGATGATATAATGAGGAAAATAGAAGAGCAAGGTTCGAGATATCAGCTCTGAAGCATCAAATTTAATCTTGAACGAGAAGACGGAGCCGTTGGTGAACACGAATACCCACTTGATTCAAGCAATCGACCTGCAGGCATTGACAGCAGAAGTTCAAAATGAAGTAGGGGAGTTAAGAGAAGAATACACAACACTGATGGGTGCTAATGATAGACACGCTGCAGAACGAGATCTCGTGGAAAAGGTGAATGACAACGAGAAGCAGACTTCAGAACTGCAGATAAAACTGAAAGGAAGGAAGCTAGAGAGAACGGATATGAACAGTCAAGTAAATGCCTTGAACAAGGAAGTGCAACGGATGGTGAAAACTCTCAACGAATTACGTAAACAGACTGCCGATCAACAAGCGCAATTTATGAATAATTTAAGGCTGACTCACATTATACCATCACGTCACCGACACCTCACGTCACGTCACCGTCCCATCAGCCGTGCCTTGTATTCACACTATACATCACGATCCTTTTCAGTTCGTGCCCGACCTCAGCGACTCAGATTTAGCGTTAAGAAACTTGCATAAGCACCGTCACGTCACGTCAAAATATTCTTTCCCAGAAAACGTGTCGTGTTGTGACGGTGGATGCCGTGTGCTTGATGGTGACGTGACGTGATGGTGTGAACAAGCCCATTTGATTAAATGTAAGAAATCCTCACGTACTTTGACGTGACGTGATGTGTCGGTGACGTGATGTTCTAATGTGAATCAGCCTTAAAAGGAGTGAGAAGCCCGTGAGTTTAAGGGATGAAAACAAACGAATAAGAGCTGTGCGGAAGAGGAAATCAAGTATCTAAAAGAACGCGTGGAAGACCTTAACAGAGCGATATCTTCGGAAGAATGAATGAACATTGCTTAACCCAAAGGAAATAGAAGCAGGTCATTAAACTTGGAAGGTTGGACAGTACGATACGGAATTATATAAAGATGGGAAAAATTAAGGAAAACAGTCATCTACGTATAACGGATGAGGATATGATAACCCGTGTAAAAACCAAAACTGATGATTTAGAGCAGAAATAAAAGAACTAAAGAATGTTGGCCACATAAAGTGCATGTGACAATGTAACTTTGGAGAAATTTACAAGTGGAAAAAGAGGAAAATAGTGTCTAAACAACGTATCTACATTTTAGTTATTATATATTAAACATGTTTGGAAATCAGAGGATATGGCTTAGTTTTGGAAGAATCCTAGTTTTTAGGTGCAAGTAAATTCCCGTAGAGCTCTCAGCGTTGTCATTTAGAGGGAAATTGGTTTGATGGAGAATGATTAGAAGTAATTTAGTATTTTGTAGGTACGAACTGTATTGGAAAAGAGAATAAAGAGTCATTGTTCATTTCAAATCACTCCTTTTTTACATCTATTAAGAAACTTAGACAACTCTTTCAAAATATATAAGAACCTAACAAATTCCTTTTACTTAAGGAGATAAGAAAGTGGGGATAAATTCTCAAATTTAATAATGAATGTGAAGAATGGGTAAAACTAAAAGGAAAACACGGATAAGTAATGGTATGGAATAGTTGGGGATAAATAAAATCTCATCTGTTATGTACGATAAAAGAAAGTGAATGTGAAAGGTTCAGGGAAAACGGATAAGTAACTGTAACTGAAATATATATATATATATATATATATATATATATATATATATATATATATATATATAAATATATATATATATATATATATATATATATATATATACATATGTATCTATAATAATAAATGTATGTATGTATATACATACATACATACATACATATATATATATATATATATATATATATATATATATATATATATATATATTTCAATTGATGTTTTCTCTGGAACCCCACATTGATATCATCTGAAACAAAGACAATTATAATATACGTACTATCGATCATTTCCTTTTACTCTATCCATTCTTCATATTCATTATTCCTTTCTTTTTATTATTATATAGAAACGACCAATTTTATTTATCCCCCACCCTCCCTCATTCCTTATCTCCTTAAGTAAAAGGAATTCTCCGGCTTGTGTTGTTAGGTTCTTATATAGTACAAAATTACTTTTTAAGTTCAAGCAAACTAACTCACGCCATAACTAAATCATATGGCTTTTTGAAGAGTTGTCTAAGTTTCTTAAACATGACTCTGATGTCATGAAGCTTAGATGTAAAGTGGGAGAAAAAGGAGTGATTTGAAATGAACAATGATTCTTTATTCTCTCCTCCATAACCGTTCGTACGCACAAAATACTAAATTACTTCTAATCATTCTCCATCAAATCAATTTCCTTCGAAATGACAAAGCTGAGAGCTCTACGGGAATTTACTTGCGCCTAAAAACTAGGATTCTTCCAAAACTAAGCCATATCCTCTGATTTCCAAACATATTTAATATATAATAACCAAAATGTGACATGCTATTTAGACACTATTTTGTATCTTTTCCACTTTTACCCTCCAAAGTTATATATATATATATATTATATATATATATATATATATATATATATAATGCATATATATACACACATACATACGTGTATGTATATAAATATAATACGCACATATATACTTACATATATATAAATACATTATGTATATACAGATACATATATTTGCATATATATATATATATATATATATATATATATATATATATATATATATATATATATATATACAGAGAGACAGAGAGAGAGATTTATATGTATAGTTTCAGATATTTATATACAGACAGACGCACACGTTACATATACAGTATATAGAATAAGCATATTGACGCAAAGAACGCAACATGGGAGTGGAATAAGGTGTTATAAAATTTAACACAATTAAAGCCAGCTTTAATTCCAATCATATATTAGGATGCTGATCGAAAACAGTCTGCAACTAAAAGGTTGATCAGTCAGCACAGAATCCTCCTTCAACTTCATTGTACCAGTAATCTTACCCATATAAAATCTCCCGATCAGAATGGATGATCTCCCACTTTTTACAATGAACTTAAGGTCAAAAGCTCGCTTCTCATCGAAACTAGATTTGGATTTGAAAAGAACGCCATTAATGCAAACAAAGATAAGAGGCAAAGTTGATTTTGACCTGAAATTTGACCTAATGACCCTCAGTCAAGGTCAATATGCTACGAAAACACACCGAATGTACAAAAAATACCAAACATATTGAACACAGTACCTTGGTAGGTCAAGAGGAGGCAAATTGAACTTAATATTTTGACAAAGTATTCAGAAAAGTATAGGAAAATATATATTTAGGAGCGGACCAGCAAACAGACCGAATAATCAACAAAGGGTACCCGAAAGATTCGTGGGACCGTGAACAACCCAAATGATTATATTTTTACTCAAGCGATTCAACCAGGAACCGTCAGTCGGTGAAGATGGCGACCCAGTGAACTAGTGAAACTGGATAGAGGGAAGATTACTTGATACTTCGAAAAAAAAAAAAAAATCAAACAAACAACAACAACGACAGTTAAATTCTACCTGCGATCTCTCCGAAAGACACAGTCGTCAGCGTATTCTCCAGGTCTAGGACGACTCAAAACTGCCGCTGAGTGCGACTATTAGTACCGCTGCCACAGGCATCGTAATCAGATACTGAAGTGCGTGGGTTGATAAACAGAGGTATTAACTAGGCATCAGGAAAATATTTCAAAAGAACTCGCACAATAATAATAACACTATATATATATATATATATATATATATATATATATATATATATATATATATATATATATATATATATATATATGACTTTTTATCACATCAGATTCATATATTGCAATCAATAGGCTACAACGTCTTTTAATATCAATTCGCTCTACTTGGAAATATAAGAAAATATATTATTTCCAGTGTATAAACTGGATATTAAACGTTTGTAGCTTACTGATTATATATATATATATATATATATATATATATATATATATATATATATATATATATATATATATATAGATAGATATATATATATATATATATATATATATATATATATATATACATATATATATATATATAATACACACACATACACAAGTAAATAAATAAATATATCCATATATATATATATATATATATATATATATATATATATTATATATATATATATATATATATATATATATAAAGAAATCATTCATTTATAACAAAAATACAAAAACTAGTCTTTTCGGAATATTCTGAAAACGCTGGCTTGCCGTTTCAAATACTTCCCCAGAGCATGTCTCGTTCACTTGCATCTCTGTCGTTCCTTCAGAAAGCGTTCTCTTGCATTCCTCTATACAATAGAGAAGGCATCTAAATTTAAGGGCTCAGTTGCAACTGTCTTTTGCGACTTTGCTTATGAACTCCGTTCATGGTTCCTTTTCCATGGTTTCCGGTTATGGTGGATGGGTTGCCTTGAATACCAAATCTACTGTCAACACATCACATGAAATTACGAATGTTTGTTAATAACAACTTCTAACATACCCCGAATCTATTGCAGGTATCGACGGTGGACTTATCGTCATCGGACTTGTAATACCAAACCCCGCTGGCCATGAAACAGCAATTAACACTCATGCTGGTTTTAAGCCCTTATGAGGACAGGAATCGTCGTAAGGTTAACATCCCTTCCTCGTAGAAGATAGAAGAATAAAAAAAAAAAAGTTACTGAAACTTTCAACAAACCATACCAGATGGGTACAAGGCTGCGTATCATGTTATATTCTCAATGTTGGAAACGTTAAGAACATTACCCGAGGCATCGCGATCCCAGGAATCTGCCCGAGATTTATTTTCTCGCATTAAACGTCAACTGATCTCGAATGCACTGCCTCTAAGCTTCGTAAATCCCAAGTCCTTGGGTCGCGTCGCGCTCTTGAAAACCTGAGATATTCATATGAGATAGAAGTAAAACGATCGCATTTCTCCTAACCACGCCTCGCTCACAAAAATAAATAAATATATAAATAAAATAAAAGAAAAGAAAAAATAAATATAAAATAAATCTCGTTCCAATGCAAGGAACATTAATTTAACTGTAATCTTTTATTGTTTTAATCTACTTTGTTTCATTATTTTTGAATTTCGTAAGTGCCCCTACAGAATATTTTTTTATTATTATTATTCAGAAGCAGTGATCAGTGTTATTTTTGTCGTTGTTTTTCCTTGCTGATACTTTTCCAACCAAACCTTAACCCGGCGGGAAAGACAAAGCCGTATAACTAAAATTTCAACATACAGAGTTACCTGAATATTAAAACTTGAAAGAAAACATCCTCATCAAGGAAAAAAAAAACAATGTAATAAGAATCAAACCTAAGAAAAAAAAATTAGCTCCGTAAAGCCACATGATGAAGCGACCGAAAGGGGCGCATCTTCAATAGGAAATATTCACAGACAGACTGGGAGAAGAAATGAGAACGGCATAAGTTTATCTTAGAAACGTCTATAAACAGCAAACTTCATAAAGCGAATAGGAAAACTGATAAAATGTCTCGATATTATCACATCTACAAAAAATGAAAAAACAGCAGACCTTATTAGTTAAGTATAGCTTAGTTTACCCAGACCACTGAGCTGATTAACAGCTCTCCTAGGCTGGCCTGAAGGATTAGATTTATTTTACGTGGCTGAGAACCAGTTGGATTTTAACGGACCTACAGCTTGTGTGGAATCCGAACCACTATTATAGCGAGATATGAATTTCTATCACCAGAAATAAATTCCTCTAATTCTTCCATTGGCCAGTTTCGGAGAATCAACGCGGGGCCAGCAGAGTGCTAGATGAGAACGGTAACACCCGCAATGAGGAACTAGCAGACCTTATAGAAAATGGTCAAAACCACGACCATCCTATGATGGCAAATTTAATTTGAACGAGAAAAGTATATAATCCTACACAATAAAAGCAGTTCACAATATATTGTCAAGAAAGTCTGGATAGGAAAAATAACTAAACAAACTAAAAAGTTACCACGAAGTAGGTTCTAGCGCCATTCAAGATTTACGAACACTAGCTTCATTGACGAAAATTAATAATTTAATGAACATAGCAGGATGATCAACCGCTAAATAACTCTTAATCAATTTGTTAAGGGAATGCCAGAAATATCTGCACAACGCTCCATTTTATTTTAGGTGCCAATGAACGATCCAACATTGCTCCACAATGACCTTGTCTTGGAAGATTAGGTTACCATCACATACATTAGGCCCTGAATTATCTGCTCATTTAGTTCTCTTGTCTCTGTAAGTTACGTTTCTAATAATTTCCACTAAGAAACCATCCCAATGGGAAGTGGCGTCCAGAGCGTGTTACCCTTCATTTTTAAGCAAAGTGCATGCAAGAAGTTGTTGCTCGCATAATAAATAACCTCATCAAAAATGTTTCTCCCAAGTATGTAAAACTCCGAAATCTGTCAGGTAGTGAAATGCCGGCGCCAAATATATCTTCAAAAGTTAAAACAACAATCTGAACAACTAATTTATTTATCGTGGTAAATCTTTCAACAACTGAAACTGTGAAAACTTTTTGCCGGCTTCCTTTTCTTATCTCACCATCCCGTTGATCATCTATTCAGCAACACGGAAAAGAAATTCCGGGCCCTTTATTTTCGCAATAAATCATTCATGGTAATATCGGGGCCCCTTTGATGTTAACGACTCCTCTTTCTTTATCCATATCGAAATACTACGCGCAGGTAAATGTGGACATTTATATAAGCAAATAGTGTTCATGGAATAAATGTGTCTCACCATTAATGTCTAGTATTATTAATGTTCAAAATGAGCAAAGAATTACTATGGAACAAGCCATAGACGTTTACATAGCAAGATAAATATGATGATATGATGATGATGATGATGATGATTATTATTATTATTATTACTATTATCATCATTCTTCAAAGTATGCAAATATTCATATGTGAAGCATACAAGACCCTCTCTTGCCAAATAAGCTCTAACAAAACAGAAAACCGGTAAAAAAAAAGAAATACAAATGAAGAAACACCAAACATTATATTTTATAACGAATATAACTGTTAGTTACTCTCGATGAGAGGTATTATGAACTTTGAATTAGTTCACTGGTGCTACTGAAAGCTGTTTAGATTTATTCACACGGTAATAGTGTCAAGGTTGGTATTATTATTATTACTTAACAGGCTGTCAATACCATATTCAGTTAAATTTCTTTATTTCTGAGAATCCAGAACAGAAGAAATAATAGAATCTTTAAGTACAGAAAATTCGTCAGTGAACTTACGGATGGATGATATAGTTTTATCTTAAGCAGACACAGACAGAAGAGAATATCTAATTACTTTGTTCAAGCTTCAGCTGATCGAGAAACACTAGGGGATCAAGCAAAACACCAGTCATCTAAGTCTGGGAAAACAGAAGAAGGTAGAAATGACATTTGTTACTTGTGCTTTTGTTGTTGTTGTTTTAGATTAAGCCAGCACTATGCCAGCACGGGGTCTTGCTACATGAGCAGCCCGTAATTTAGTTACTTACATCACAGCTTATTCACGTCACAGGAGACATTTTGGATGGAATACAGCGGTTAGGCCAAAGACCAAGCACTTGGACCTTTGAGGTCATTCAGCGCTGGAAAGGAAATTAAGAGTAGAAAGGTTTGAAAGGTGTAACAATAGAGGGTGGACAGCAAGATGGAAGAAATATATGAATGGAGGTACAGTAAAAGGAATGAAAGGGGTTGCAGCTAGGGGTCGAAGGGACGCTACAAAGAACCTTTAGTAATGCCTACAGTGCATCGCGTGAGGTGCACTGTCGGCACTGCACCCCTACGGGGAAGAGACATTTTTGCAGTGTTACCAGATCCGGAAAGTCATGTGCAAACACTATCACTGTCCGGTGGCTAAAGCGTAAACATCGACCACGGGTAAATTTGTCGCTTCATGCCCATACCATCGGGCAGAGTTGCTAATGACTGACACATACCACGCTCGTTTGCCGTCGATGACGAACATTACGGCTATCCGCCAGCTGCCCTCCGCATTAGGGTTATAGGAACGCTGTTTGTCCGCCGGAGTTTTTTTTTTTTTTATTAAAACTTCTAAATTTTGTGGTCAGGCTGGATCTGGATACTGGCGAAGGAATAGTTGATTACATAGTGAAGTATAATATTATATGAATCCGAATACGGGCCTGGCGATTCCCTAAATAATTTTGCATTTATCTTTGTTTTTAATCATTTATACGATGAAATATTACCTATGAGGTAAGAACACGCTATCGTCTCCTCGCGCATTCAAACAGTATCATTTTCTATTAGCTGTGACTTGGAGAAAAAATAAATTTAAAAGCTAATTTGGAAAGCATATAAAATTGATTAGGTGCGCGGCAGAAAGAGTTTGGGGGGGAGGGAGGGAGGCTGAACTAATCATTTTCAAATTAAAATAGCAGTAGCTTCAATGTTACAGAGAGCATAATGACAAAACTTTGGCCGCAGGAATGTGATATATCTCGACAGAATAAAACATTAAAACCTAACCACTCCTACCCTTGTTTAAAACATCGGTACACCAATCAACATTGCACTTTGGAATTGGCTAAAGTCATCTACGAAAGCATACCAATACTCATTTCAAAATATTATTACATAAAAGTTAATATTATGGAGCTCATAATGATAATATTATAAAGAATATAAAAATAAAAAATAAACATATATGTAAAATTTCATTATTCCGGGATACAACACCAAGCCCGTATATTTCTGCGAATTCATCACCTAATTCAATATGTAATCAACTGTTCCATCGTCAGTATTCAGTCTGCCAGAAAAATTCAAGTAAAATTTCATTCAAATGTTTCATTACGTCTTTGATGAACATAAACCTACAGATAACTACAAACGCACAAACAATCACACATACGCGCAATGCATAACTCTTGTCTGCCGTCGTTTGGGCAAACAACTGTGTGGATAATGCCGATTATTATTCTTATATTTATATATATATATATATATATATATATATATATATATATATATATATATATATATATATATATATATATATATATATATATATATATATATAAAAATATATCTCTCTCTATATATACATATAAACTGTGGATAATGCCGATTATTATTCTTATATTTATATAATATATATATATATATATATATATATATATATTTTATATAAATATCTCTCTAGATTATATATATATAAATATATATATATATATACTTTTTTATTCAATGTATCTAGATTATGTGTAATAAAGCATTGTCTTACTCTGTATATTCCATGTATATGGCCTATTGAAAAAATAATTATTATTATTATTATTATTATTATTATTATTATTATTATTATTATTATTATTACTGATACACTCTGATCTACCCTAATCTAGTGGAAATATGAAAGGGGAACTGTTATAAAATGTATGGTTTCAAGAATCATGGAAAACCGAAACAATGAAAGTATTCGAAAGTCGTGCCTCAGTTGGAGAGAAACATTGAGGCCACCTATAAGCCTGTAATTTGCTTTTCTTAAATGTCGCAACAGGAATCAATCAATCGTGTGATATTAGGTCTCTTTTGAGCAATCATAGGTCTCCTGAGTCACTGGAAGAGAAGAGATATGATTTAAGTAAATTTTTTGCCTGTCAAATATTATGTTGTCCGTCAAGTTCCTTCCCGTAACCTTGAAAATTATTTACACACGAGTATGTATGTATGTGTACATATGTAAATATACATATACATATACGGTGTATACATATTGTATATATATGCATATATATATATAATTTTATATATATATATATATATATATATATATATATATATATATATATATATATATATATATATATAATATTGTATATCTACATATATCTCTCTAATCATTCTAAGAGAAATTGCACTTCTTTGTCGACTAGTACAATGGGATTAACTGGAGCAGATATAAATCACTAAATCCGCCCAGAAGTCGAACCCGGAAAATATTTCTAGTAACGCAAGTGTTAAAAACAAACAGATATATATATATATATATATATATATATATATATATATATATATATATATATATATATATATATATATATATATATATATATAAGAAATATGTACATAGTGCCTATGCATTCAGCATAGGTAACGATCACATACAAAATGTTTCGTCAACATAACGTCGAGGGAATGAGAGATATGGCACCTGTCAAGTCGTTACGTGTCAAGAGCATTAAGTTCTCCAGGGAAAAGTGTCATTATTCTCCTGTTTCCCGATCATCAATTCTACACTTATCCGTCATCATTTGTACACAGACGTGTCATTCACCAAATAGTAATACCGTAATGCAGCACGGCACGCTTTGCTGATGTTACGCCTCTCGCAGGATGGGAGGGGGTGGGTGTCCAATAACCTAGCCTCCCAAGAGGTACATTTCAATTCAATTCAATTCTACACTGTGGTCTGGTTAAACTAAGATATAATTAACTTTTTCTACACTGTCTTATCATCGCGTGGGCAACATACTGGTAGGTGTCGGAAGAGCTGTATTAGCGCAGAGAACGGATGAAGAAGACCGCTGCAGTGTAAATGTAATTACGAATTACCTTTCGGCAACTTGATCAGCTGGGCTCTTTGGTGTTCCAAAACTCCTTTTCAAAGAACACTTACTTACTTGTTTGAATATTTATTTATTTCTATACTTTCTCAAGGATGACGAGGTTAGCTGGGTAAGTTGGCGAGTGCTCTCTTGCATAAAACCCATAAAATATTTTATATTTTAATGATGAGCTTTTACCCAGTTGATAATTAAGATTTATAATTTATAATTAATAACAAAAATGACACTTATCCATTTTTTACTCTTTCACTGGTTGCCGTCGATGGTGTTCATAGCAGCTTTTACGTTAGGTGAGAGAGAGAGAGAGAGAGAGAGAGAGAGAGATTTATTGTTAGCAATGGACATAACTCATCATTAATCTATAACCAATTAGAGAATGTCTCTCTCAAGGACAGTTCCAGAATACACGAGCAATTATCTATCCTATTAAGACGTCGGAAATCTATACCTAAGACGCCATCAGTGGCGTCTATTTGTTATACATCAATGACCATTAAATCTTTCACACTGCTTGTTTTGGATACCCTATTGCAATTCAACTCCCGCTCATGGAGCAAGAGCCCGTGCTGACTTAAGACCGGTCTAATCTAACAATATAAGTGATTATCTTAAATTAATTTTCTCAACTAAAACAGCCTAGTCTTAACATGTCACTTCCGTCATGGCAACTGAACTGGCCACAGAACCGTTACATAACAAATAATTAAAACTCCTTTCCATGACAGGAATGGTAATGGGATATGAAATTTAGGGCAAAGACCAAGCGCTGGGACCTATGAGGTCATTCAGCCCTGAAAGGGAAACTGAGAGTAAAGGATGTTTTAATGATGCAACAGGTAAACCTCGCAGTTGCAATATGACACAATTGTTAGTAGAGGGTGCAAAGAAAGATGGAAGAAAGAGAATATGAACGGAGGTACAATAAGTGATTATGAATTACTACGCCAAGTAAATAGGAGTACATTTTTCATTATGATTTTGAAAAAAGGAAAATAAAGGCTTTAGATCCATTTCAAAATCTGATCATCCATTCCTTGGCCCACGGCTTAAGTTTCCAGCACATCTTAGCTAATCCGGATTCTGAATTTAAATTCACTTTCTATTAAAAACGTGGATCAGTAAACATCTCACTAGAGTAGGGGCTGAAAGTTACGTTCCAGATGAAAGAGGTTAACACAAAGTCCCAGATATTTTTCCAAGCACAGGGATATCAGTCTGGAATCCAGAAGCAAAATGGAACTTTTAATGGAATGCGTTACATTTTAACAAAATGGGATACCACTTAATGCATTATCATATCATAAAATAGTACCTAAGATCTGATGAAAGTTTAAAATGAATCTGAGAGAAAGTTTAAGAGAGAGAGAGAGAGAGAGAGAGAGAGAGAGAGAGAGAGAGCGAATGGGTCTTTGTCACTGAATTGGTATTTATCTAAAAGGTGACATTACAACCCACAAAACGAACAATACGCAAATTGTGAAAGTGAATCAATGCTTTTTAGTGAATTTGCATACCTAATGAGAGAGAGAGAGAGAGAGAGAGAGAGAGAGAGAGAGAGAGAAGAGAGAGAGAGGAATGATTCGAAGAAAACTTTTACATAAATAAAAGTGCAAAAATTTTTAATGACTGGTAAGTAAATATTTATCCCTTCGTTAATAACTATTTTTCTGATAAGAACTGCCAACGGAAATTGATTCATTACGAAATCTCATTTTTACATCAGTAATACATGAAATGTGACTATTATTATAAATAATTAATCAAAATATGACCTTATTGATATCATTAATCAGCCATTCTTACGTGAAGCCTTTGTACTGTATGGCCACTATCAAGTCATATTTACTGCAGACTAAATTTTTCAAATATTCTTTTATATATGTATAATTCGTCCATGTTGAAGTATTTATTCGAATTTTCTTCTGTATTTTACACAATGTTTTTAGAAGAGGATACAGATGAGGATAAAGACCCTTTTCTTGAGTGAAGACCTTGGTATACTGTTAAAAGCATACCTTAAATTTTAAGCTTTACGAGCAATATTGTCCTCATCGTCAGAGGGAATGAAACCAAATCAAAATTTCTACAAGGACAGATTATTTATATCACGTTCCTATTTGATCTTCTATCTACTCGACCACAGATAAACCTCTCATAACTTTTTATTTTTATTGTCTCTCCTCTTTCGCCACAGTGGCATTCTAATCTATGGTTAAGTTGTAACGTTTATGATATGTTAAGGATATTTCATTCCATTTTTCATTTGCACATTATTGACAATTTGCGGTAAAAAATCTCTAATCGATTTAATAAGTGAAACGTGGATTCGACTTCCAGTTTAACTAAAACACAGAAAAGTATTATGAAAATTCAAAATGATAGACCTATTAACGATCTGATGCGGTATTGAAAAGATATGAAACAGCAATGAAATATATGGATCTGCTTGCTTGTCTATTTGTTTTATATATATATATACACACACATATATATACATATATATATACATACACATACATACATATATATATATGTATATATATATATATATATATATATATATATTATATATATATATATATATATAATATATATAACATCAAAACACAACCGTAAATAAAAACACGGAAACATATGCATCTCAATTAGGCAGAAGAATGAATATTTAAATACAACAAAGGTAACACTAGCGCAATATTTATCTTTACCTCACATGAGACAAATGTGTCTGACATGTGGTAAAACGATTGCCGTTATATAGCTGTCTACCACTGCCCTGTCTTTTATTATCACGAGCATCCTATATCTTCACTGCGAACTAATATAATTACTTATTTTTTGGCAGCAACCATTTCCACTACCATCACATCAGGTTAAAAAAATAAAAACACATACATGTTTTTTTTTATATTCCTATTTGTTCCAAACTATGTTTGTAAAAAATATCTAATTTTTCATTATGGCAAATTCCATGCAAAAGGTTTAGCATCACAACGCACTGAGAAACAAAGAGCAGCTGTGAAGTTCCGCCGTTCATATCTTTTTAAGATTCTTGGTGCCCACAGGAGCCCGGCTTGCAAAATATAAAATAACTCCTCTTATATTCCTCTACACCCTTCCTGAAGATTGTAGCCGAACATCACACACATTTCCACACTTTCATCGTAAGAACTAAAAATTCCATTACTGTACCGTGAAGAGATAGCAGACTAGAAACCTTAGTTAAAACGACGTTGAACAATTTCTTATCCACAGTAAAAGAAAATTCAGGCAGAAAATCACATGATAAAAGATAACTAAAAAAAAAAAGTGAATAATTTCCCGAATAACGATAAACACCAGATTACTATAGTAACTACAGGACCACCTGATAACGGAGTGCCATGGTAATTTTCCTTTCATATTACAGAGAATATAGTCATGGATATCTCCTTTACCGTGAAAGTTATTTGTGTGCCCTTAGCATCTGGGGTGGAAATTGTCTTTTCCGCCCAGTAAATTATTCGTGACCTTTTAATTTTAAAGTAACTTTCAATATTTAGTAAAGTTTAATTGTTTACTTGGTTTGTTTATATAACTGATACTCCGCCATATGAATTTTTCTCTTTAGTTTTCTGAAAAGAAAAATATTGTGCCGGCTTTGTCTGTCCGTCCTCATTTTCTGTCCGCCATCAGATCTTAAATTACTGGACTGAGGGCTTTTAAATTGATATGTTGATCACCCACTCTCCAATCATCAAACATACCAAAATTGCAGCCCCCAGCCTCGGTGAAGCTTTATTTTATTAAGGTTAAAGTTAGCCATACTGTGCATCTGGCAACGATATAGATAGCCAACACCGGGCCTGGTTGAAGTTTCACGAGCCGCGGCTCATACAGCGATATACCGAGACCACCGAAAGATAGATCTGTTTTCGGTGGCCTTGATTATACGATGTAGCGGCTGTACAAAAAACTCGACTGATCCGTAGAAACTTCGGCACGTTTTTTACTTGTTTACTCTCATGTACGATTTTTTGTATGGGCGCTGGAATGTTAAGCATTTTCACGAGTCATTATTATATGGAGGCTTTAATTTACCTCAGCCATGGTGGGGCCTTCAGAAGGCAGTGTTTTCGCCTCTGCCCTACTGAAACGTCAGCTTTCGCGCTCTCTCTGTATGTTGGTGCGGCAGTATCTTCAAGCATTTACTTCTACTGAAGTCTGCGGTATTTTGAAGGTCCAGCTTTTGTGTTCCGTTGATCGCCTGGTTGACAGTGATCTCCTAGACCCCATCTCATTTCAATCTCTGTGTAAAGGCGCCTCCAGTAATCCTACGTATGAATTTTCAGTCGGCGGGACATGTCTGCTTTCTTCTGTAATGGTCGCTGGTCGCTACTGCTCCTTGCGTTAGTGGCATTCCTGCATAATTTCCCCTTGACATGTTGCCTCTTGTTCCTTGTTGTGCCTAAGAACTGTTATACCGCCCTCTATTTTATTTTGCTGTAAAGGGCAGAATCTGAAATTGATTTTCTTTCGAGGATGTCGCTGTCTAAGGTCAGCCCTTCTCTGCCTGTAAACCATTTTGATGACCCACAGCCTTTCACAGTTTGTACCACAGCTCCTGTTTTGTGATGGGTTTTAAGTAAATTTGAGAATTAGATTTAATATTGTAGATTTTTTTACTATCTGGTCATAGTGTGAGATCTCATCAACTGAGTGATGGTTACGAATGTTTCCAGATGCTCTGGAATCTTGTTTCTATTTGCAATAAAATTTCATCTACAGGCTCATTTGCATCTTTTAACCCTTCCTGAGTCAACCTGTCATCGCTTGTTCCTCGAGCGGTAAAACGTTTGATTGTTCCTTTGAGGTCTTCACTGCTTACAGTTAGTAAGGATCATGATAATCACTGTAAATAAATCGCAAATTTCTTACAAAATGCTATGAAATATGTAATGAGGATGGAGTCTGATAAGAAGTAAGACAAAGCAGAAGATTATGAAAAATGGGCTGACGTTTTCCTATTCAAAGCGTACGAACATTATTACTGCTAAGGCCATTAATATGTAACGCTAATTTCTTAGAGTACGTCGGACATAAAGAGGAAAAATAGAACAAAGAAATTGTAAAATGGTTTTGCGGGAGCTGGTTCCCCGCTCGTTCCCCTTTGTAGGATTGCTGCCTCCTTACCTTCAAGTTTTTTTGTTTTGATGTTCTCGTCGGTGAGCTGCCGTTTTTCTTTCGCCAGTCGGGTCTGGTAGGGGCAGCGAGAAGTGGCAGGCAGCAGCAGCAGGCAGTTTTTGAGTCGACGTTGGTCGAGTTTATGAGCAGCAAATTGGAGCACGCCTACGAAGTGGACACGTCGTAGAGGTGGAGTGTGACCATGAGTAGTCGTGTGACCACGAGCTGCTCATCTTTGATGACAGCGTGAACGTCTCCATCGGGGTATTCTGTTTGTGGGTCTTGTCCCTGTTGTGCAGCTGAAAATGTCTTGGTGACATGGAGGACGTATGTTTGGTATTTTTTTTTTTCTGCTGCCTGCTGTTGTTTATTTTTGCCTTTTTTTTTTAAAGCTACTGTTTTTTGTTTATTTAACTGGATTTTGTTTAGTGCTGCCTTTTGGCTTTTTTGTACTTATGTTTTTTTATCTTTTACCAGACCTGACTCACTTGTAAATACTTGCCTTAATAAATCAATATTAAGCTCATTTTATTGTTTTTGTTGTTTTCCCCTCCTTTGTTTGTTGCATCTGCCGTCAGTCATGATAGCCCCGTCCTGGAGTATATTAAGAACCTGCATAACGACCCACTCACGTTACAATGGCGACAAATGACAGGGCGGCTCTGTTTGGCTGGCGGGGTTGTTACGGCATTGGAGGATCATGAGTAAAAAAAAAAAAATAATTTTTTTTTTTCTTTTAGGTGGGGAGGTGTCACGTTAAGTGATGGTTTTGCGGGATGGTTCCCCGCTCGTTCCCTTTGTGGATTGCACCTTCAAGTTTTTTTGTTTTGATGTTCTCGTCGGTGAGCTTCCGTTTTTCTTTCGCCAGTCGGGTCTGGTAGGGCAGCGAGAGTATCGGGTCTGGTAGGGCAGCGGAGTATGGCAGCAGCAGCAAAGTCGACGTTGGTCGAGTTTTTGAGCAGTAAATTGGAGCACGCCTATGGAGCACGTCGTAGAGGTGGAGGTGACCATGAGTAGTCGTGTGACCACGAGCTGCTCATCTTTGATGACAGCGTGAGGCTGTCCTGACGTTCCATCGGGGCATTCTGGTTTGTGGGGTCTTGTCCCTGTTGTGCAGCTGAGGCTGTCTTGGTGACCTGATGGAGGACGTATGTTTGGTATTTTTTTTTCTGCCTGCTGTTGTTTATTTTGCCCTTTTTTTAAAGCTACTTTTTTTTGTTTATTTTAACTGGATTTTGTTTAATGCTGCCTTTTACTTTTTTTGTACTTATGTTTTTATCTTTTTACCAGACCTGACTCACTTGTAAATACTTGCCTTAATAAATCAATATTAAGCTCATTTTATTGTTTTGTTGTTTCCCTCCTTTGTTTGTTGCATCTATCATGATAGCCCCGTCCTGAGTATATTAAAGAATTCTGCATAACGACCCACTCCCGGGTCATTACAAAAATAAGGACAAATAAAACACTCTAATAGTGTATATTTGCAACCGAAAACTTTAAAGCACTTTCCTGAATGAAGTGTTACTTGTACAAAATGCAGAATATTCATATCAGATGAAGGTAATACACAGACTGCTCAATACCTACAATTCGACATTCCCTTACCTTCACATGGAACAAAGCAAGCAACCTAGGAATACTTACTATGATAGTATTATATCATTACCAACAAGTCTTTTTGATGACCTGCCTTTCATCGTTTGTTACAGTTCCTTTTGCGCTCCGTTTTTATGTGTATCAGTTCAAATTGTAACTGTTTATGAATTGTTTTAAGGTTATTCTGTACTTTTACTTCGACTATTTCGTCAGTGTTTGTTCCTTTCGGTGACAGATGTGTGGGTGGTTCGAGATATTGTCTGGTGGAATGAGTTCCTATTTACCTTGGGTGAACTTTTTCGGAATTATGTTTTTGAATATCCTATACAAGCAATAAAATTTCAGTTATAGGCTCAAGTATTTTTTGTCATTTTCATTAAATTTTGAAGTTATAGATTGAATCCCACAAGTAGTAAAACAGACTTTTTCCTGAGAGGTTCTGATTGCTTACAGGTTGTAAGGACTTGTAATGAAACCATAACTTCGTTAAATGATGCTTTTAACAATGTAATGAAGAAAATGAAATTTAATATGAAGTTAAAAGACAATAAAACAGAATTTGGACGAAAAAATCCTTTTTCTATTCAAAGCGTGCGAACATTTTTATCAACCTTTAGAGGCCACTAACATATAAAATTAATATCTTCAAAGAGTAAGCTGGCCATACGAGAAAAAAAAAAGAAAAAGCGGGAAATATGGGCAAACTAACCAAATGCTGTGTAAGCATATAAAAACAACTTATAACTGAGATAAATCCAAAAAAGAAAATTTCAGAGTGAAAAATGTTCCATGTAATAACTACAGAATTTTCATATTAGATAAAGAATATATACAGAAACCGCTCAATGCTTTCTTCAAATGGAACAAAGCTGTATATAGCGTTTAAAGTGATCGAAGTTTACCAAAACATCTTAATTTAATAAATATTTAAAGAAAACTTATTTAGCAATAACGTCGATGATGATAAAAGTCTTTCTACAACAATTGCAATGATTTGAAGTAAATAATCTTAGGAAAAGACTCACTTATAGCAAGATTCAAATATGCATCAAGGTTGCATCTGCGGAATTTAAATTTTCAAGCTCCAAACTTTTTGTTATTCTGTTTCTGCTGGGCATAAATCATTTAAAGGTTGGCTAGTATATGTATGTATATATATATATATATATATATATATATATATATATATATATATATATATATATATATATATATCGTAATTCTCACATATCCAGGATATGGCAACATTTCAACATCATCTCTTTTACTAAGGAGAGAAGACATGACAAATATAAAATTATTTATAAAACGTTGACATAAGTTTCAAGCTTTCCTTTTTTGAATACTGGAAAACCCAGAAATGTTATAATAGTTACAATACTAAGCGTACTAGGAATCACCGTGACATTCCCATAAGATAAGACAATAGCATTACCATAAAATCTATATTTGTTTCGCATAATGAACTTGACAACGTAACAAAGAGCCTTCGCTTTCTCAGCAAGCGAAGCACGCGCGCATAAATGGAGAAATAAAGAAGTAAACGGAGTAACTAATTTGCCGAGCTCAGCTGACGAATGGGACCTATATTCCTAAGGTATAATTAGACACCTGCTCAATATTAGTCTTTGTATTTACGAATGCGTCTACGAATGTGTGGTTACATTAACGCTGATGAAATAAAATTTGTTAAGGATTCTCGTACGGGTAAGTACAGTACATGCATCTTAGTGCCCATGTGAAAGTAAGAGAGACGGCGAATGTTTCAAATGAAAAGAAAATCCTTTTTGTGCAAACTTATAATGAAATAAGTACATGAGAGAGAGAGAGAGAGAGAGAGAGAGAGAGAGAGAGAGAGAGATGCATTCTTCTGTTCGAAATGTTTTCAAAGACGAACGCAAGGAAAATTTGCTTCATGTGATCAAACGATCATTCTTATCCTAAATAAAGACAGAATATTCAACGAAAGTCTTCATTTACTGATACTTGTGGATAAGAAACTCCACATACAACATTGAAAAATAACTGAACACAGCTTTTCGATGAAATTTTTATTATTTACCGGTGTCAATGAAATGCAAATTTAAATGTAATGGGACTTGTGAGGAATGCTGTTTAAATGGTCACTCACAAGCATGCACATGCTATCATACAATTCATATTGCACACACTAATATATATATATATATATATATATATATATATATATATATATATATACACACACATACATATATACATATATACATACATATATATATATACATCAAGAAAAATTACACACATTGCTTGTGCATGTGTACATGCAAATGAATACTCATTCAACCATATTCGTCACTGGGTTAATAAAAAATCCTTGGGAAAGTGATGTCAATTAACAAGCCCAACTCACATAAACGACCAGATCTTCCATGTAATGCATATAGCAATCCCACAAACTCGCTTACCGCAGAGAAATGTCATTAGCAAGACTCCGTTTGGTGTTATCTCAAACAAGCGAAGCCGATGAGATTTGCAATCTTTGTTTTCCTGCCGAAGAGAACAATTAACTGAAGATCAACACATTTCAAAAGTATTTACGAGCATTACGTTCTCAACAGCTTTACAGGAAACAGTTCTTGGGTGTTAAGAAACGGACCACATACACACACACACAGAAGGCAGGAAGAATTGCTGATTTCGCCTATTCTTTCTTTCTTTAAATCTCCTAAGCCACGAGGGTTCCAAAGGGAAATCAGCAAGCACACAGACAAGTTTTGGCAAAAGGAGATAGATGAATAAATACGAGGGAATAGCAATAAAACCGATACACCTGAAATTCCGAAGATACAAGCAGACAGCACGAATGAGTTTGATGCTCGCTTAAACACTTGGAGATCAAAAGATTCCACAACTGCACTAGGCAAAACATTCCACATTTTAGTTATGGCCGAGATAAAATTCCTATCAAACTGAGTAGCAATAAATCTGGTGCTAGAAAGCGACAAAGTGTTTGCAGCAGCAACTTGCCTAGTGCTGCGAGCAAAAAAAAAAAAAAAAAGCTGGGTCAGATCAGGAAGAGTTCAGAGACTGTTTCCTTGTAGTATATTATATGCAAAAAAATATATTGAACTCACTTTACGTCTATGTCAAACATCAACATTAAGAGCTGGCAAAATATACTTGACTAATGATATAACTCTATCCGAGAGAATCAGCACCCAAAGATCACACTGGAGAACAGCACTTCAATCAAGGAAGAAGAGTTAAAACACTTAGATATAATAGTTTCATCACGAAACAGTCAGTTAAAAATATTTCCGCAAATTCCGAAATCCCAAATATCTACCTACAAGTTTTAAGTCCAATTGGAACATAGGAGTGACAAGTTTCATGTTTAATTACCTTATTAAATGAATTCAGATAATAAAGCAATAGCGTCAAAAAAATTCTTTGTATGTATGCAAGAGAGATTTCCTATCAATGATTGCATCCACTTTAATGTCATGATTTTTACAAAATGCGACGAACAATTTTTCTTTTTTATTCCTTTACTAGTTATATACCTTCCAAGCTTTTTCCCCAAATAATGTATACACAATTTGACTATAAACCAATAATAAATATTGCACCGTCTGCAGGTATTAGTGCAATATCAACCTATTCAAACACTATTTACTCGTCAGAATGAGATAAATCGCAATCTAATTAAGTCATTTATGAAATAAAATAAAATATATAAAAATCTGGGGAGACTTCCATTTCATAAAAATTCAGATTTTACAACAAGAGAAGCCGGTTTTGTTAAGATACTGCGGTTATGAAGTATCATTCGACTGGCTCCTATTAAAAATAATAAAAAAATTATATAAAAAATATACAACGAAAACAACCTCCTCTGGCACACCAAACACACATGGCAACATATGTGGATATGAGCTATAGGTTTTTAAAATGTATTTGACGTAAGTAAATCATTTACCACATATATTGAATGCTGTTTGTTCCATCAAGTTACTTTACCATAAATTTTCAACCTTACTGCAGTACTTACAACAAGGGTTTTATGCATGAAATTTTCAGTCTTTGCTCATCGTAAAGTTGGTGTTATATTCTCCAATTCCGACTCTCTCTCTCTCTCTCTCTCTCTCTCTCACACACACACACACACACACACACACACAAACACAAACACAAACACAAACTGTTCAATTCACTTACAGGCAATTTCCCCTACAACCAACAAACATATTTAAACCATTCTACCAGGGAAAACATTTATGTATAAAAGCCACACAATATTTAAAGTAATTTCCTTATAAAACTTCCACAAGAAATCGGAGACACAAAGTATAAAAAAGCTGAATTCTTTGTAAAGCCGAACCCAAAACAATTTGAAAGAATTATTACCACTAACCATTTGAAGTCAGCCTACGGACGAAGCGTGAGTATACACAAGTGCATTATTTTGAACTCTGCATAATTAATCATAATGATTCATGTTGTTATTAAGTATTCGTTAATGACAACATGAAATTCATTATAAAAATTTACTCGAACACACATGCCGACAGAATACCATAAAGGTGATGGACACAAGGACATTACAAAACGACGTCACAACTACCATGCTTGAGAGAGAGAGAGAGAGAGAGAGAGAGAGAGAGAGAGAGAGAGAGAGAGAGAGAGAGAGAGAGATAAGCGTATGATTAATCCACAGCAGCATTTCTAATTAAAATCTTTCATAATACAAGAAAAATACATATAAATAAGCCTGCCAAAACTCAACTATGCGTAAATGCGTAAACGCTTTATGATAAATGTTATTATAAAAAATGTGTATTTGTTTCTAGAGAATAAGCAGAGAGGTCGAGAACATTTCTAGCAAACGCTCACAAGATGAAATTCCCACAAGTGAAAAAACCTAATCAGACAGTGCAAAAAATAGAAAAATTACATAAAATAAACACCAAACAAGTCAATAAAAACGTTACACGTAAGTTGTGAAATACTGACAAAAGAAAAGACAGTATTTGTGAATGCACTCTCAAACAGGTGTCCATCCTGTGGCAAAATTATGTCACAAACATCATACCAGACCCATAAACACATATGTCCCCATTTATTCAAAAACACTTGTAAGGTTGAATAGCATACTAAACGAAGACCTAACAGACATGAATAATCAAAACAAGGAATTATAAGATAAACAGCTTAGATTTCAGTGCATAGTGATAAAGTTAACTTCACATAAAATGTAAACTGCAAAATTACAGACTAATTTACTATAGTCGAGTTGCGTCACACATCTATCGTCATTAACGATGGAATAAATTACATGAGTAACAAGGGCAAGCGCATCGGTATCGCGTACTTTCTCTTGATCATCTTTAGTGTTCATGGCTCTAAAGCCGAATGGCATCGTAATTAGCATAAATTTAACGGTATACGTGAAGACTACAGCGAAAAAATTATCCCACTATACTAGCAATCCAGCATAATAATAATAATAATAATAATAATAATAATAATAATAATAATAATAATAATTATTATTATTATTATTATTATTATTATTATTATTAACTATTTTTACAGTAGTAGTAGTAGTAGTAGTAGTAATAGTCGTAGTAGTAGATATTCATAGCCTATAAGGAAATAAATGTAGAGAGAAAGGTCAATGAGCAAAGAATCGCAGAACTGAATGTATAGATGGAGAGATGTTTTCTGGATTGAACGCAATCCTGGGTGGATGAAGTGGGTATTCTGAATATTTGCTGAAGGTGAAGGTTAAAAGAAAGGCAGAATGAAAGGCTGAATGGCGAGTGCAAGTGGTCAGAGGAAATTTAAGAATACGTATGGAAGTGACTGCTGAGGACATGAGGAGGCCATTTAAGAAGTTGCAGAAAGATTTCCAATGTACGAAGGACAAGAATTCACCTTTAGTTTTCTGTAAAAGAAAACTATTGTGCCGGCTTCGTCTATACGTCCGCACTTAATTCTGCCCGCACTTTTTCTGTCTGCCCTCACATCTTAAAAACTACTGAGGCTAGAGGATTGTCGATCATCCACCCTCCAATCTTCAAACATACCAAACTGCAGTCCTCTAGCCTCAGTAATTTTTATTCTATTTAAGGTTAAAGTTAGCCATAATCGTGCTTCTGGAAACGATATAGGATATGCTACCACTGGGCAGTGAATTGAAGTTTCATGGGCCGCGGCTCATACAGCATTATACCGAGACCAGCGAAAGAGAGATCTATTTTCGGTGGCCTTGATTATACGCTGTAGTGGCTGTACAGAAAACTTGATTGCGCTGAAGAAACTTCGGAGTATTTTTTACTTGTTTTCTATAAAGGTAATGCGTTATCACAGCAAAACGTTACTCAGTACCCAAAGGATGGTGTAAGGTAGGATTCTAATCAAGGAAGGAATACCGATGACAGAAGGATTAAAAGAAGTTATTGTGGCTACAGAAACTGAAGAGGGTGAGTGGATCTAGTATTTGTTATGAAACTGCTAAATGAGAAGTTGCGGAAGTTAGGGGAAAAATGATACAGCAAACACAGTCCTACAAAAAGAACTGTTAAATGAGAAGTTGCGGAAGTTAGGGGAAAAATAATGCAGCAAACACAGTCCTACAAAAAAGTTGGAAAATTCTACAGAGACGTAGCGTCACGAGTATTGATGCATGGTATAGAAGATAAGTTGTTGAGAAAGACTGAAACTTTTCATGATGAAAGTGAAACACGTAAAAAGAATTCGTCGATTGTAGAAAGACATGGGTGTCATGTCTCCGTGGTTGTTGAATATCTTTATGGATGCAGTGATGTGAGAATTCAGAGAAAGGACATAAGCTGTTAGTGCAAAGTTGCAGGATAAAAATGATGAGTCACGAATGGAGTGCGTAATCACGGATGGTTTCAACTAATACAATACTGCAGAAATTAGTGAAAACCAGTAAGACATTCAAAGAAAAAAAAATCTTTTAGGGTTCAGAGTAATACTGTATATCATAATATCGTACGAAGTCGGAAACCCGACTTCACTCTTGAAATGCTGGGTCTTTCTTTAACAATAATAAATTACAAGGCTTAAATGAGATAACTAAAATTTTCCAAGCTACAAGCGAAATAGTATCGAACTTCGGAAATAAAATATTTACTTCGCACTGTTAAAAGTGATTGATTCTTTCTGTATCCATGCCGGTCCCGACTCCGGATAGAAGAGAGGTATGCCTAAGATAAACAAAGCTACCTCTTGAGAAAAAAAAAAAAACAAAAATGAGCAAACAGAAGCTTCCCATATACTATGACGATTTGGTCCATGTGGCAAAATCTTTAACGAAACTATTTTTGATGAGTGCCGTAGCTCTGTGATTTCATTCGCAAAGTCTGAGTTTCTACTTGGCTCTATCCACCAGATGACCCAGATCTAAATGGGTACACACGTCAGCTGGGGTCAAGAAAATAGCAAGGGGAAAGTAACTTCTTTCTTAGAGACAGTGCAAACAGGAAGGCTCTAAATCTCTGTGCCACCCATCTGCAAGAAAAAAAGACGCATGGCGATAAATAAAAATAAATAGGAAAATAAATAAATATATATATATATATATATATATATATATATATATATATATATATATATATATATAGAAATCTAAATATATATATAATGCATGAATGAAAACCGTCGTCATTAAGAATAACAAATAAAAACAGAATATACCATGGAACTTTTGACTCGTATTTTGAGACTTTTCGTGCCAAACACACATGAAAGACCCCATGTGTTACCTTACGTCACTTTCATCTAATTTTCAAATGAAGCGGCCCTGAGTTAGCTGTGTGTAATAAAACGCCATCACGCTTCCCTCTCTCTCTCTCCCTCTTTCTCTCCCGATCCCAAGCTACAATGAGCTCAACATATATCATCATTTTCGACGTCTAAAACTAACCCATGACAATACTGCAATTGCACGAACAGCTGCTACTCCTTAGCCTTTTCTTCTTCAACTTCCTCTACGAGAACCAGCTCCACTGGCCTGGAAATCAGAAAAGCAACGATATTCAGGCACAACGCATTCTTAAAAAAAAAAAATGTTCTCAATAAACGCCGCTTCTTTTTTCCTCCTCCTCCTTCTCATCCTTCCAATTCTTCTTCTTCAATGAGAACCAGAGGAAATGACACGAAGATCAGAGACGCAAGATATTCACGAATTGCATTACGGGAAAACAAAATTATTCCCAGGATCTGCTCGAAATTGACCCTACCTACAAGCGCTGCTCTCAAATTACAAGATTGGTATCGCGTCCAGCCTCATTACGGAGGGCGAAAACGCCCCCGTCCTCAGATAATGCGAGCAGGGGTGTGTCATGGGCGGCGTGGGCTGATAAATGATATGCGAGCGGACATTTACCGAGTTCACCCGCAGTCACCCACTGCCCGGATGTGCCTGCTCTAAAACATTACGAATCCCTTCCAAGATAATTTCGGGTTCTCTTCTCCCCTCGCCTTTAATTGATGGTGATCGATCCTCTGCACTTTTACTTCTGATTTTAGGTAGCCCGTCCTTAGCAGAGAGAGAGAGAGAGAGAGAGAGAGAGAGAAATTATGGCTGCTTTTCAGAACACCAAGTAAACGTGTTATTTTTTACTGTAGGTGGCCCGTCCTTAGCACAGAGAGAGAGAGAGAGAGAGAGAGAGAGAGAGAGAGAGAGAGAGAGAGAGAGAGAGAGAGAGAGAGCTAGCTTATGGTTACTTTTCAGGACACCTAGTAAACGGTGTTATTTTCTACTGTAGGTAGCCCGTCCTTCGCGCACACACACACACACACACACACACACAGAGAGAGAGAGAGAGAGAGAGAGAGAGAGAGAGAGAGAGAGAGATTATGGCTGCTTTTCAGGACGCCAAGTAAACGGTATTACTTTTTACTGTAGGTAGCCAGTATTTAGCAAAGAGAGAGAGAGAGAGAGAGAGAGAGAGAGAGAGAGAGAGAGAGAGAGAGAGAGAGAGAGAGAGCTTAGAGTTGCTTTACAGGACACTAAAGCAATGGTGTTGTTTCTTACTGTAGATAATCAGTGCTTAGCACAGAGAGAGAGAGAGAGAGAGAGAGAGAGAGAGAGAGAGAGAGAGAGAGAGAGAGAGAGAGAGAGAGAACTTATTTTTTTCAGGACTAAGGAAATGGTAGATGTAATTAACCACAGCACACACACACTCACAGAGAGGAGAGAGAGAGAGAGAGAGAGAGAGAGAGAGAGAGAGAGAGGGAGAGAGAGAGAGAGAGCAAGGTGGCCACCGTGCTTGTAAAAACACGAAGGAAACAGGCAATTCTTTTTACATGCGCCCTTTGGGCGGGCTTCTGATCTATCATGTCCCATTATGTAGTTCGGAATTAGGCCAGGGTAATCCTGAATTACTGCTACGTCCGTTCTACGAAAATACATACGCTGTTCCTGGGATAAATGATAATGGAGTGCTGGGTGGGTTATGGCAAGACAGATACCCACAATTTTATGTACTACCCGTCAGCCTGGGATAAGCATAGGCAAGCTGGAAAGAATCCCAAGAGCGCAAAACTTTCTTATCCAAATCCGAAATGCTTCATAATATATTCCTCACACTATTAGGACAGTCATCAAAATTAGTTTTGAAGGAAAAATGTTTATTCACATTAATCTGAAATTCTGCTCTAAAATAACTGTCCATTCTGGGCTACCTTGCGTACCAAATATAATTTAAATCCCATCTGTTAGTTACTGGCTAAGTAAAAGTCTGATGTAAATTCTGACATACGGTTTGACAAATAGAGGCCTTTACTAATATATGTATATATATATATATATATATATATATATATATATATATATATATATATATATATACATACATACATACTGTATACACACACACACACATATATATATATAAATATATATATATATATATATATATATATATATATATATATATATATACATATACACACATATATATATTATATATATATATATATATATATATATATATACCTATATATATATATGTATATATGTATATACTCCTTCCCTTCACGGCATGAAATACAGTCTTGCAACTAGTTCCTCGATCTGACCACAAAAATTAATTTTGTCTCTGACCTGTGGTATAATTCATCTAATTCATGAATGTAATCCAATTCTAAAAAAATTGGTAAATTTTAATGTATTATACAGAGAAGCGTTCCACTAATTCCTGCACCTAATAAACGATTAGTCAACTTCACTTTGCCTTTTGACTTTCTCCATTTGAGCATTCCCTATAATACGTTGTCATAATTTTGACTGCCATGCAAAATGCAACTCAAGTTTAAACTTTTTACAATTTATTCAAGCGCGCTCTCTCTCTCTCTCTCTCAAAACCGACTCAGTCAAAGGCAGTTTTGGGACATCACGCAACTTCAGCCTGACAGGATCTCTGTGTTCTTATGCTGAAGTCACGTGACGGGCGAGGAGGCTCTCAAAATGGTGGAATCCCTTTTCCTTGCTTAATTTCTGACCAGAAGGTGTTATGAGTTTCTCATTTTCAGATGCTGAAAACAAAATGTCTTGAAGTTTCAAATGCATCTTGAGAGTGTAGATCGTCAGAGACTCCTGAGATTGTACAGTTATCTGTACTGACTTATGGATAAGGCATGTTCTTTAAGTACCCCTGGTCGCTTAATATTTGTTGGATTCTGTACATCATACTGATATCGGATTATTAGCTGGTGCTTTCAGAGCCTCACCTATTCCGAATCTTTAAGTTAATGTAGGAGATACACTCTTATCAAGATTCTTGGAATAATTGGAATTGAATTGGAATATAAAATTTAGTCCAAAAGACCAAGCGCTGGGATCTACGAAGTCATTCCGCGGTGAGAGGACAATTAAGAGTAGAGGAGGTTTCAAAGGTGTAACAGGAGGAAAACCTCGCAGTTGTACAATGAAACAATTGTATGGAGAGGTTGGAAAGCAAGATGGAAGAAAAAGAATGTGAACGGAGGTATGGTAAAAGGAATGAAAGGGGTTCCAGCTAGGGACCGAAGGGAAGCTTACGCAATCCTTACAGTGCGCCGCATGAGGAAGATTCTTGGAGCAGATGGTATATAATCTGCCAATGGCATTAAGTTCATCTCAGAAGTTGGTCTTCTTAATTCGTTCTAAAGAAAAATGCGATTCATTATCATGTTTATAAGCTTTTCAACTCCTAAGTTTTAATTTTCAATCATTACCATCGCCGCAGTGCAAAGCAAAGGACCTCTGAAATTTCAACTTCGTCTTTCCTGAGCTTCGTTTTCTACAAAGCTCCACTTATCGCCAGCCTCCCATCTCACAGCTCTTATTCCAGTATGTTTGGGTTTTCCGATTCTTCTCGTGCCCGCCTGCCATTACCAGGAGTTGCAAAAGGACAAGTCAAGTCAGTTCAATCTACCCTACAGTATTATTTCTTGTGGATGAAATTTCTGATATTAATCTAATGGTATCATTTCTCCATTTATCTCACCATCTGACTCTCTATAACCTGTTTAAAGCTTTATTCACAAATCTATACAACCTTTGAGATATAATTTTACTGTTATACCATGTTTCATTGCCATACAGCACTACAGATTGTACTAGACAAGGTATTATCTTATTTTTGCGTACTATTTCAGTCTATATGATTTCCATATATTTAAACATTGTTTTTATGTGCTCAGATTCTGTTCCAACTCCCGAAAGAAGCTGAAGTGGATAGCAGTGTTCTTTAATAATATTTTAGAAAATTAAACTACACTTTGCTTAGTTGTTTAAAGTCTTTCTTTCATTTTGTCATCAGTAATGGTGACATCGACATTAACGACCTTTGATCATTACACAGATTAGAGTGTTTCCGTCATTCATTGCTATTCCAGAAAAAAGTTATTATATTTTGATAGAATTAAACTGGCATGTTTTGGTGAACAGTTCTGCAAAACCTGTTAATTAACTCTTATTCTAAAGTGATAGCGCAGCCGCCCTTGAAAGAAATACGCAAAATAAATATTTCTGGTAACAGAAAGACGCCGAGAATAAACCGGTCGACATCTGAAATCGCAACTTCCCCAATAGCATCGCTGTATTTATAGTAAATGCTATATGCAGAATATACGTTATTCAATTTGGTACTGAATGCTCGAAAAACAAAGTTTTCAGTTCTCTCTCTCCCTTCAACTTCCTACTATGGCGTCGATGAATATAATCGCTACGACGATAGTTTATATGCAGGCAGTCAATGAGTATTTAACTTCTCATTGGTATAAGCCCCCAGCTAATTTTATTATGACTTAAAATCAAGTTAATCAACCCTCATTCCGGCGAGCATGGAAAATAACATTTTCCTAAATTATTAAGACTCCAGTCATAGATAACATCTAAACTAATCCCACAAAATAATAATGGATACGAAACGAACATTATTCAGAGAAAAAAAGACAATTTGGCAAGTGTCGTCAATTGCAAAATGAACGAGTGAATATCTGTAACTTACTCTCAAGATATTTCATTTAAGGGTAGAGATTATATCCATATTACATAACCGTATTATTTTGAAGCATGCAAGAAAATGAATGCAACGTGCATCCACAGATAAAAACATATTCTTTGTTCTAGATAACGTTGGTTCTCACCATATAACTCTTAAAGGCATACATTTTAATAATTAAAATAAAATCATCATTAACTTCAAGCTTTCAAAAGCACTGAATTAAGTATAATGAAAAACTTGAAAATAACATAATCTAGTTAATACATGCATTGAATGCAGGCTGTAAATCGACTAGTTGCAGAGGTTTATTAAATAAATAAAAAAAAAAAACTCCCACAAGCATACGAGTATGTACGTATTGTAGCGTCTTTACATTTTAGCTCTTTACGCTATAGCACGTTTTAGTTTTCTGTAAAAGAAAACTATTGTGCCGGCTTTGTATGACCGTCCTCACTTTTTCCGTCCGCCCTCAGATCTTAAAAACTACTGAGGCTAGAGGGCTGCAAATTGGTCTGTTGATCATCCACCCTCCACTCATCAAACATACCAAATTGCAGCCCTCCAGCCTCAGTAGTTTTTATTTTATTTAAGGTTAAAGTTAGCCATAATTGTGCTTCTGGCAATTATATAGGACAGGCCACCACCGGGCCGTGGTTAAAGTTTCATGGGCCGCCGTTCATACAGCATTATACCGAGACCACCGGAAGATAGATCTACAGTATTTTCGGTGGCCTTGATTATACACTGTAGCGGCTGTGCAGAAAACTCGACTGCGCCGAGGAAACTTCGGAGCATGTTTTACTTGTTTATTATTGACTAAAGCCGTTCCAAAAAAATAGCTGTCTTAAATGAGACTTCTCTATCATCCTTTACCAATTTTATTGAACCAGTGATGTCAATAACATTAACAAATGAAACATTATGCACCACAAAAAATATCTGTCACTGCATCAAGAACTAAAAACCTTTTGTTACTGCATAACTGCAGATGAAGGACAGTTCACAATAAAAATAATTATCTTCTTATAACGTCTTGTATGATCGTTCTTGTTAAATACATACGAAAGACGTCCTCAAAGATGTTCGTTGTGTAATTAACATCAAGTTCGCATAGGAAACGATCCTGAGATATCTGCTATCCTTTCGCATATATATTCCTTCCAAAGGTTTCTGAGGACCTGCTTTACCGTTCACAGGATCACTGACATCAAGCGGACCTTACGTGGTGCCAAAATTATTTCTGTTTACCTCCACGTCACCGCGAATAGCAAGAAATGATCGGATTAAAGCCATTCTCTTTAAATACTATAAAAATGTCGAGACAACCGAACAGCATTCAACTCTCGATTGACGATAATCAGATGATTCAGTAACCTGTAAAGCAGAAATCTGACCGAAAATACTTTCGGGCGTGACTGATATATATATATATATATATATATATATATATATATATATATATATATATATATATATATATATATATATATATATATATATATTTTCTGACTCACATCAGGATCGAACCCAGGTCTTTCAACTGAAAGGCAAGGGCGCCGCCCACTAGGCCATACAAGTCATAAAAGAAGTTGGAGCCTGGGGACCACTTTCATGATTTGTATGGCCAAGGGGGCACTGCCCTTGTCTTTCAATTGAAAAGCAAGGGCGCTGCCCACTAGGCCATACAAGTCATAAAAGAAGTTGGAGCCTGAGCGCCACTTTTATGAATTGTATGGCCTAGTGTGCAGCGCCCTTGCCTTTCAATTGAAAGACCTGGGTTCGATCCTGATGTGAGTCAGAAATTTATTTCTGTTCCACACGCGATTGTGTGTTGATTATTTATATATATATATATATATATATATATATATATATATATATATATATATATATATATATATGTATATATACACAGTATATATATAAAATATAATATAATATATATATATATGAAAATATGGGAACGTGTTTCAAAGAATTCAATATAGAAAGGGCATTATTAGACGGGCTAAAATCTATAGACTAAAAATATTTCTAAGCAATTACGTTTTTAAAATACTACTGGGGTAATAAGCTAGCCAAGAATTATTTTCAGATAATAAACTTAATATTAAAAAACATTGCGGAAAATTGCTTACTGATTTCTGACGGACACTGTAATCATTAAATACACAACGAAGTACTTTCTTTCTTCTGGATTCTTCCATCACTTAGAATATATATATATATATATATATATATATATATATATATATATATATAAATATATATATATATATATATATATATATATATATATAAATATATATATATATATATATATATATATATATATATATATATATATATATATATATATATATATTTATCAAACCGTAAGGCTGCAGAAATGTAATTTATTTAATTTACTTAACCAGAATCATAAACATCAATCCGGTTTCGTTCAGTGTCCAAAATAGTATTTATAAGAAAAAGGCAGTAGCCAGACATCTGATAAAATAAATTAATATCTACATCAAGCAAATTATGAACAGGTGTACGGCTATTCGCTAGTAATACACACATAAGGCAACCTGCAAGATTTATGAAGTCCCTTAGTTATGCCTTTGTAGCGCGCATAATTTTCATCCATTCAATTCGTTCCGCATTTGACATACTGCAGCGGAAATTTTTCGTACTGAAATCTCGCTGTATTTCTTGCAACGCTTGCAGTAAACCGTTTTTGGATCTCAGCACCTGCCTGCTGTAATACCCCTTTCGTATTCCACTATAATACACGTTTTGCAACCCTTTCATTTCTTGGTGTAGTTAAAAACGAAAATAAAATACAGTAAAATAACATAGTAATATGGCATAAATTCGCTATGACAACCTGCCTCTGTAGGTTAGATTATGCTATCTCAGAGTCAATTTAAACATAAAATTAATTAGAAAAAGAAGTACCCATATATTTTTTGAAGTGATTAGCAGCATAATTTTACCAGTAACAATATACATGGTATTAAAATAATTCCCTTTACTTCTCCGGAAAGTAAACACTATAAGAAGTGTTCATTAATTCATAGGAGAAAAAATAAAGACCATTTGCTGCCTGAGAAAAAAGGACACTTCGCACAAGAAATGTGCCGACATTCCCACAAGCAGACATACGCTAAAGCATGGCTTACCGAGACTAAATGTCATGAAACTTGTTAAACCAAATCCTCTATTAACAACAACGTTCACTGTTAGGATATGAGCACATAAATACATACATATATACATACAGTGCATACGTATAAATACAACTAATCACAGTTGCTTTTGCCACGTAGTCCAGCACTCGGCTTAAGACTGCTGTAAATGGGTACCAGAATCTGCTGATGTATAAAGTAGAAGAAAAAAAGTATAATGCTAGTTACCCCCTCGTTAAAGATCGGCAAAAATTGAGAAATTGGAAAACAATATTCTCCTGGCACCATGCCGTCCAAAAAAGTAAAAGGCATAGGAATATATACATACATACATATATATATATATATATATATATATATATATATATATATATATATATATACTGCTGCACACACACACACACACACACATATATATATATATATATATATATATATATATATATATATATATATATATATATATATATATATATATATATATATCATACGTAAACGAGCTAATTTTGTAGATACACGATTTTAAGAATTCCCAGAAATAATTTGCTGGTACGCCTAATTATAACAAAGGCTACTCACCGCAATTAAAATGTGATGGAAAAAAATACGTAATGATATTTCGTTTTGCATAAACACATATGCATAAGCAGAACCTCGACATGAAGGTAACCGCATTCAAATCAAGCCGAAAATAAAAATGAGCGCACTTAAATGTAAATTCAGTTGTTTTTAAGCAATCACATGCAAATTAAATCGGGCACCTCCATTTAGAATTTATGAATCTTTTTTTTTTACATTATTTCCGGAAAATTAATGAGGGCAAAGTATATTCTTGTTTTAATTATGCGTAATTCAACGCTTTATCCTTTATTTCATAAAATGAACAGAGTCCGTCAAAAAATTTTTTTTTTTGTCATAAACAGATCAGGCCTAAATTGCCCAAAGTTAATATATACTTTCATTTAGCGAAAAATTTACTAAATGTGAAAAAATATACACTTAGGCGTAAACTTTTCAACGTGAATAAACTTTCACTTTCATCAACATTTCTAATGAATCAATTAAATCATTTATTGACGAAAGTATTTACGGTAATATAAATATATATAGGCAAAAATATAAATGTTACTATAATACGGCCATCACCTGCAAGGCGGTAAAGTCTAAATAATTATCACATTCATCCACTCTTATGTAGAAATAACATTTATACAAAATACACTCTTAAAATACAACAGTTAAAACAAAGAGCGCTTATTTCTATTTACTTCATTTCATTTATTTCATTCAGCCTCTTTATAATTAAATACAGGAACCTTCACAAGTTCTGAATATTTTCATTCGTCGTTAAATGTTCTAGTGTACTGTAGTCATGTTCTAAAACCTTTCTTTTATTACTAACTAAAGCGTACATGAGTAGTACAGTACATGATCATCTTTCTGTACATCTCCACAGCTACACCCGTAGGGGTGGGCAATGCCGCCAGTGCACCTCACACGGTGCACTATAGACATTGCTTAAGATTCTTTGCAGCGTCCCTTCAACCCCTAGCTGCAATCCCTTTCATTTCTTTTACTGTACCTCCGTTCACACTCTTTCATTCCATCTTCCTTTCCGCCCTCTCCTAATAATTGTTTCATAGTGCAACTGAGATGGTTTCCTCGTGTTATATCTAAAAATTTTACTCTGTTTCCCTTTCAGGTCTGAATGACCTCATAGGTTCCAGCTCTTGGCCTTTGGCCTAAATTTCATATTCCATTCCATTCTCCACAGCTACAAAGACGTCTTTCGAGGTATTCTAGACTAGCTTCCGGTTGCTATGTTGAATAGATGTGAGCCTGGGCTAATCTATATTGTTCAGGGACAATTTCTCATCTACTGTAGATAGTTGGTGCTAAAAGTTCAAGGTTAAACTGCTTGTAAGGTAACCGACGACTTGATTCAATATTTTCGCTTATATTGTGTCCTAATCTGACTCAGTCTATATTGGGCCTCCCTGGATTCGTTGTAATGTGTGTGTGTGTGTGTGTGTGTGTGTGTGTGTGTGTGTGTGTGTGTGTGTGTGTGTGTACTCCCATAGGAGACTGCACTTCTGATTTAGTAGCCAATTGGTGAAGGTAACTTTGGTTTTCGCCAAGTCTTGCCATTAACTTTTTTTTTTAAATCTATTTGCCTACTATTAATATTAGTAGCTGCACTTCCCATACCAGTCTCCAAGTAAACCATTTCTGTGCACGCGGTATTCCTCACGCCTGTGAGAGCTTTCAGAGGAACCAAGTATATTTTATTCGCCAACTTCATATTCAAGATCCATCAGGATTCAGTACCATAAAACTGAAAACTACTCAGTGCTGCAGACCAAACCTTTAATTTCACATAAACTGGTGCGTCATTGTTTTTCGCCAAAAATGATTGAAATTTGTGTATATACTTCATACTTAGGCGTAGATGTTCTTCCTTGCTCATGTATACTTGCATTCATAATTGTGTTGTCTATATGCACATAGCTATCAAACCAGTGAGCAGGTAAACTGTTGCACATCAATGGGTCTCTGTCATTTGTGTTTATGATGAAAAATATCTCGTTCTTCCTTCGTTAATTTCCACGCCATATTGACTTCAGTAGTTTAACACTTGCTGAAATTTCCAAACTACTCTCTCTCTCTCTCTCTCTCTCTCTCTCTCTCTCTCTCGTTGTCCAAGCCAACCATCCTCTCCATATTCCTTATCATTCAAATCGCCGGGTTCACATAAGCAGTAAATAAAAAGCATGAATTCGGACTTCCCTGACAAACAACAGCTTCAGTTTCTACATAAATGTCATCAGTAATGCCTGCGGTTTTTTGTAGAGCTTTTTCAATTGCTCGCGACATATTGACCAACATCCCACATTTCTCAAGACTTCAACCAATTTGCTCCATAAAACCTTATCATAAGCGTTTTCAAGGCCTATGAAAATCACATATAGGGGTTCTTTCGTCTTTCTAGCAATATCGATTATGAGTCTAAGAACAAGAATTTGTTCTTCACTACTTCTTCGTTTCTTGGTTCCTGCTTGGTATCATATAATTTTGGGGATACTGTCATTAAAGTTACTCCTCCTTAATCATTGAGATCCAATTGAAGATACCATGCATTACTACCATAAAAAATTCTTGTATTCTGATAATGAATTACTTTTTTATCTATTTTTTTATTAATTTACTAATTATTTTTCTCTTTTATAATAACTGAGCTCTTCTTTCTGTATTTCTCTTTACTTCCTCTTTCTTCTTCGTAATGATCACCATATTCTTTGGAAGCTTGAATTTCAAGTCAATGGCCTCTGTGAGCTTGTTCTATATGAATAGGATTTATCTTCTGAACAATAATAATAATAACAGCTTTCATGAAAATCGTCAGTAACTTTGACTTATTCCATATATCGGGATAACATGCATAAAATATAAGATTTAAGATATACATCAAGAACTTAATCCAAGAGCCACTCAACAGCTTCAGTATCCCAGGAGAAATTCCATCCGGTCCAACTACTTTGTTTCCTTTTAACAATATAAATGAGTCTCGTACTCATCTCTCTGAAATGGAGTCATCCTGTATAAGGATGAAAACATCATTCATGACATTTGGCTGGTTTTATCTCCCGACAGACTTATAAGTAGCAAATGCCTTGCTGGATGGTGATTCGTTTGTATTTCGGCCAAATGTCCCCCGCCTCCAGTTGATAGGAGACCATATTTGGCTTGAGTCTTTTTTCTCTGTCAACCATTCCCTTCAATTTTCTTGAGGTGCTCGTGCATAAGACTACCTTTAAGGCTTCCTTGCCTTCACGCCACTTTCATAAACTACGTTATCCAAGTTCTCACACAGTGTTCACATCAAATTCATCTCCATTATGGGGTAAAAATGCCCCGGGATCCAACACAAAAGATGGAAGTTTTTCAACCGCCAGTCTATTTGGCCTAACTATCCTCTTGCCGCAACTGGAAATCTCATTACATTCTAAAGATGATTTTAACCAAGTTGACCTTTCTGCTGAACTTGTGAACAGCAACGATTCTTTCTTAATTTTAACATCTATAGGCGCATGGTTAGAAGGCAATGCGTTTATCAGTTACTATTTCGAAATCTCCAAGAAAATTCAAACATCTTGTTGAGGAAAGTGCCCAGTCTATCTGAGATATCCATTGTTAGCCTTGACGGTACGTTTAGACTTCGGTTAACATCCATCAACCCGAACATAACAGCCAAATCGTTCAGCTTTGAAAAAATAAACTATTAACATCCACAGCTACAAGAAATTAACTATAAAATCTAGCACTGCTACAAATTACCCATTTCACCAAAGCTGCAACAAATTAGCTATATTATCAAGCATGGCAATAAATTAGCCGAATATTTCAGCACAGCCAAAAAATTAGTTATCATATATAGTTATACAATAAATTAGCTACATTATTAAGAACTACCAAAAAATTACTCACTTAATACAGTGCACAAAACATTAATTCGGTCACAAGCAGACAGAGTGTGTGTGTGTGTGTGTGTGTGTGTGTGTGTGTGTGTGAGAGAGAGAGAGAGAGAGAGAGAGAGAGAGAGAGAGAGAGAGAGAGAGAGAGAGAGCAACCTTTACAAAGCAAACAGTTTGTGTGTGTGAGAGAGAGAGAGAGAGAGAGAGAGAGAGAGAGAGAGAGAGAGAGAGAGAGTCATACTTTACACGGGATATGCATAGTGCAAAGCGAGAAGTCTATACTTTACTAGGCGGACACACTGTGAAAACAAGGTAGAGAGGCAACCTTAATAGAGGGATGCAGGAAAAACACATCTTTCAAAAACAAACAAAACAGATGAAGAAAACCTCACAACGTTCAAATTTCTCATAAATCAACAACCAAGAAAAATACAGATATAATAATAATAATAATAATAATAATAATAATAATAATAATAATAATAATAATAATAATAATAATAATAGATTTTATTTCAGCCCAAGGCCGCATTTGGGCAGAAAATAACTGTGCTTTGCGTAATATACGTAGTTTAATGAAACAAGATTACTTGGCAATTATTTCTGCATTTTAGAGTTTTTTTACAATACTGATTTATACTTATTCCAATAATGAATATATTAATGACAATTTTTTAAATTAGTACATAAGTCACAGGAAAGTAATTTACTCTAAAACTTTTAAAAATTACATAACAAGAAATAACCAAAAAACAATGTTGTCTGTGCTAAAACTTTCAACTATTCACATAAACTCACACATACATAATAGAAGCTGGTTACGCTAAAATTGTTTCTCAAGTCACATGGGCCAAAACAAAATGAAGAGTACCAAGTCCGAGCGCTGAGCGCTCCAAAACCGTCACATCCACAATATCCGAACGGATAAAAATCACAAAATATGCAGAGCCTTAGACATAAACGAGGGATCGGTGACTTTGGCATTTATATTTGACACCGGCTCGATTTGTGAAACGCCGTGCTAGCCGCGGAATATCACACCCGACCAACAGGAATTTCAATGAATATTTAAAAGTGAGACCCCCGCCGGGGCAGGATGGCTGGAGGGAGGGGGGGGTCACAGGCTGAGCCCCACCCCAAAATCCAGATAGTCGATGGGTGGGGTCCCTACAGTAAAGGCACCGTTACGGAGGGGAAGGTAACGGAAGGAGGGTAATGGTCCCACCGGGAGGGTCCGTGGCAGAGACGTGCCAGGGTGGTGGGAGGAGCAGGCAGGGAACAAGGTTAAAGGTAACAGGTAGATAGGTAGGAGAGTAGGTGTGGGTGTGTGGGTGTGCGTGGAGATTGGGATGGGGTGGGTGGCGTTAGCGACGGCGAATTTGAATCGGTTTAACTTGGAGTGCCGGTGACGAAGGGGGATTAAATACCACCCGTGATCGTCTATTGACACGGGGTTCTAATCAGTGTCCGGCTCAGAAGTCTATTGAATTTTCTCGTTAACGGAGGTGTCGGTTCCCCTGCCAGTTGGAAGCCCTCTCTCTCACCCCCCGCCTCCTCCCCGTCCCCCTCTCCTCCCGACGGCCTGAACCTGCCCGACCTGGCTCTCACGTAAATATGTGCCAATTGCATATTATATATATCAGTCTGATCGCGCCGAAAGCAATATTGGACTCGTTCTTCGGGCGTCAAAGTGATCTCCGCGCGGTTGGTTTGGCTCAGATTAAGCTGGCTTATGAAAGCACGGGCCTTTGCCCAAAAGCGGGGCGGCCCGTAAGTGTGGCAAAGTGTGAAAGGGATTATTACTACGAGGCCTCGTGTGGACCGCCGAACTCACCAAATCGCTATAGATGACCTCCACGGGTTCAATTTCACGAAAATTAGCAATCGAATCATTTATTCTTTCCGATCAGATAATATTAATATTCCTGCAATTTCCATTCCTTAAATATTTTAATCTGATTCAACGTCTTTCCTCCCTTCAGCGTTGTTACTTGATACCATAGACTTTTTGCTTTGAATAATCTCATATGACATTACCGTTTTCGTACCCTGAAAATGTTTAAATTATGTATTTTAAACAACTTCTACAAGATACCGCATTTATTCTGTTATCCCATAGGTCATTTTTACCCGATACTTCCGTTTTTCATCCGTAAATCATTTTGATTTCACTTTGATATCACTGTTAGCGTTCTTAAGTTACTTTTTCACTGTTATACATTCATAAAAAAAACACCATTTTTGACATCTGTTCAGTATCTACTAAAATTTTTCCGTATATAATATAATATAATATAATATAATATAATATAATATAATATAATATAATATAATATTCTTGCATGATATCAACGCTTTCAAAATGCACGTCATTCTCTTCTCTATTTAACATAAAAATGATATATGATGGCGTCACATTATGCATAAAGTCCAGCAGCCTATTATGAAAGATTCTAAAGTTAACGAAAGAAGGGGTAATTTTACCTTCTTCAATGATAATGTTATGAAGAATCGGTGTTAATCGCAGGCCTGAAAGTAACAATTTATCGTGTAACTTGGTAATGTCATTCAAGTTTTTTCTCAAGGTATTGAGAGTTCTCTGCTTTCACAAAACGAGAGAGAGAGAGAGAGAGAGAGAGAGTCTTACCTTTCAGAAAATATTTGGTAAATCAGCATCACTTATAATTCACTGGTATGAAATTTCATGTCTACATGAGAGAGAGAGATAGAGAGAGAGAGAGACCTAAAACTTAAGGACATGAGATATCACTATCCCGTTTGTTTCAATGTAGCAAGTAGACTCCCGAACCGTTAGACACGAGAGAGAGAGAGAGAGAGAGAGAGAGAGAGAGAGAGAGAGAGAGAGAGAGAGAGAGAGAGAGAGAGAGAGAGAGTCTACTGGCATTAGTAAAATAAACTTAACCTTTTCTTCCCCGAAAAAAAAAAAAAATCTTGTGAGCTGAATGAAAAGTCAATGTACAGTACAACAACAATGACAAATGTTAATTAATTCTCCTCCTTTCTTGGTGAATAAAATGGTGCTCGTCAAGTGCTGGAACTTGGAAAGATCTTCACAAAGAAAAAACTTCACAATTCCGTTCGTTGTTTTCATATAAAAGATGAACTGTCACAACAAATCTTTACCTAAGCTGAAAAGAATGCGCTAACGGTGGAGCCTGGCATTATAAAGTCTTGGTTGCTGTTTACTATTACATTACAGTTCCATTAAAAGTTAAAAATCCTATTGTTAATATTTACTAAATCAAATTTCATTTCTGATTCTATAACCCTTACATGAAAAGAAACATCTATTGACATTTGTTACTATTACATTACAGTTCCTTTAAAAGTCAAAAATCCAATGGTTAATATTTATTATATCAAATTTCAGTGTTAATTCTATACCCTTGCATGAAAAGAAACATCTATTAACATTTGTTAACGATGAAACTTAGCAATAAAATCAGTTAGGTCTCAATGATAATTTGGGTTATATTTTGTAATTCGCCAAAGAAACATCTGTTAACATTTGTTAACGATTAAACTTATCATTAAAATCAGTTAGGTCTCAAAGATAATTTCGGTTATCTTTTGTAATTCGCAAAAGAATGAGCAGATATCTAACTTTATAACCTTTGATATTCAGATTACATTTTATGTCCCCTTTCATAATACCGTCTAATAATATTTACCATAATTTTCCAAGTCTTCTGTAGTAATATGGCGCGACCATTGATATTTTTGCTTACATAACTAATCTACCCCAGGCTCAAATAAAACAACAATTAGACGGAGGACAGGAGTGGATGGGGGTTTAACCTCAAAGAAAGCTATAACTGCTTGCTATTGTGTGTGCGAGGTTACTTACTGGATGCATTGATACTTTCTTCTGAACAAGTCGACCCCGTGGGGGGCAGCGCCGCCAGTGCACCTCGTGCGGTGCACTTTAGGCATTACTTAAGGTTCTTTGCAGCATCCCTTTCGATCCCTAGCTGCAACCCCTTTCATTCTTTTAACTGTACTTCCGTTCATATTCTCTTTCTTCCACCTTACTTTCCACCCTCTTCTAACAATTATTTCACAGTGCAACTGCGAGGTTTTCCTCCTGTTACACCTTTCAACCCTTTTACTGTCAATTTCCGTTTTAGCGCTGAATGGCCTCATAGGTCCCAGTGCTTGACCTTTGGCCTAAATGCCCTATATTCAGCTCAGATTCAGTTTACAGATTCCAGCTTAGCGAAAGAGATCAACCAAGTAACCAAATGTAATAAAAACTGGGGAATCTGATACAAGAACTTCATAAGCGTGCTGCATGTTAAGAATGAAAGTTAAGCACAAGTGAGTTCGACTGAGTTCTTACAATATCTAACTTCTGTTTTTTTTTTTCCAGGAAAAACGAATTCAATGAAAAATATACACTTGACAAGACATTTTCTCTTAAAAAATGGTAGTCGAAAGGAATTATCCCCACAGCCAAAAAAATTATTTGAAATATATAATATTATAACTGTTAAATATTCCATGAAACTGAATCTTATTCACTTTTCACATTTTGTGCTCTCTGTAAACATGAAAAAACTCTTCCAGAGAATCTACTCATTACAAATTCCCTTAAAATACATTGTTTCTAAATAATAATAATACCCGAATTTGCTTTGAAGTATCAACTTGGTTCAGTGGATGTAACACTTGCCCTGATTTTTAGGAAGAAACTTCTCGAGGCTTTTGGAACCCGTGACTCCCCCACCTCTTGCACCGGGCCAATCAGGGGTTACAGTAACGACTATTATCCTGGCCTAAATACCTTTCCAACAAACTACTACCGGCCATATTCTAAATTCTCAAATAAACTTTCTTCCATCATAATTCGCTGGGCTATCCGCTACGCCAGTTCACCAACATTCTATCCATTATCCCAATTTACCAACTTGTATCTGAATTTACCATCTCTAGTTACATTTTCAGAGCGTCAATGGTAGCCCGTAGTTCTTAAGTGACCGAAGGAGGACGAATGATGGCTCCTGGTCTTTCTTTCACTCAATCACTCATTTGAGTTCTCAAGCCTTCCTGGGACCGACTGATGCTCTCAATACTCTAAGTGTTTTTTTTTTTTTGGGAGGGGGTGAAATCAGGTTCTTTGTCTTTTATGTCTAAATTCTAAACCAGAGGTGGACCCGGAGAAAACTGTACTTATTATTATTATTAACTATTATTGTGTGTGTGTGTGTATTATTACTGTGTGTGTGTGAGGAAGACTACCGGATATTCAGACAATCACGAAGATAAGAGGCAAATGCTGTTCCGCCAAAGGTAAATATAAATATATACTTAAAGAGGCGATTCAATATTATTCTTATTATCATTTAATATCGAAACACTAGCCGTCATGCAGTTAGCAAATTATCACGGATGAAACGTTCATGCTGCTCACCACAACTTCCCCACGCACAAAAAAAAAAAAATTAATAAATAAATAAAAAGACATCAGGGTTTCATTTTATTACACGTCTACATAACAAAGTATAATCTTTACTGAATCTACAGTAAGATAACAGACTATCCTTTTACCTGTATACTGACCAAATTCTCTAAGACATTCTTATGTATTGTAAATACAAGTCAACAACACATTGTATATATTTATATATATATATATATATATATATATATATATATATATATATACTCATATATATATATATATATATATATATATATATATTAAAATTAAATACGATTTCCACTGAAATCTTTTGAAAGTCCAAATAGGAATGATAAAAATTATGTCAAAGTCCAAATGGGAATGATAAGAAGTGTGTCTACTTTCCACTCCCGTGTCTAGGACAGAAATCATCGGTCCGATGTTCAATGCCTCTTGGTGTAAGGGTTTAAAAGCTGAATGCATCTCTCCCTCCCATACGGGTTCGAGACTTGGAGCAGAAAAGGCGATATTCTTCGTTTTGTCTTCCTTTGAATATTCACAGGAATTCAACTGAAAACCGTATTCATAAATATTAGAAGATAGAGAGGTCTGGCGTTTTGTGTATGACCGGTGTCGTATGAAAGTACATGCTTGTATAATTACACACGTTATCGCACTACATATGTGTATGTGTGTGTTTTATGCCTTTTGATTACAAATCCACCGCGGAAAACGGCGCGTGAATTGAGAGAATACATCACGGAAAGAAAGCGGAATGAAGAAGCAGCGCACCACAGATCCTTTACGGTCATATGGCGTATTTCCCATTCCATGACGAAAGACTATTCCAGCGTTTCCAGAGGTTTCAGTCTAAACTCATTTAGGGGTTCACTACCGCCGACGCTGCAACAGGTGAACGGACATGCGCACAGCGTTCAGAGCATTTTCGTCCCTGCGCCAGGTGGCGGTAAGGGCTAATCTCTCGTTCCCTCGCTGTGGACAATCCGTGCTGTGCTGCCTGGTGAAGGGCCACCTTCCCTTCCAGCTTGGACTTGGCCGCTGCGGGAGGTCTCCGCCGTGAATAGGGTCCAATGCGCGCTCTTATGATTACACCGCAATTACTAACGATTTCGCTTGACAAGGCTCTTTAAATAGGATTCTCTCAAGGCATCGTTCAGCCCTTGAGACACGCAAACTAAACTCCAAACCTCAAAGAAAGAGAGAGGACGGCGACTAGACTTAGTGAAACAAGGCTCAGCCCCCCCCCACCCCACCCTCTCTCTCTCTCTCTCTCTCTCTCTCTCTCTCTCTCTCTCACTTTTTCTTCAAATGAACAAAAATCGACGAAGAACATTTGCGGCAACGTGGGATACCCATCCCGGCCGCTTCTCAGCCATATCCGCTGCGCTCCTGCAGCAGTGGCGGGCAGGCAGGGCGAAGGGGAAAGGACGAGTATAAATAAACAAATGAATAACGATGAGTTTCACGCCCGTTTCTGGAGTGCAACCGACCATAGCGGGTGGCATTGCTGCTAACAAAAGACACCCACTGCAACGGATATATTAATAGTAGTGGAAGAAGGAACAGGCCGCATCCAGAAGCAGTGTGAGACCACTTTGCACTAATGGCCCACCGTGGGTGTGTGAAACACGGTGGCCCTGCAACCATGGCCCTTATTAAATGTAATATGCAAATTGCACGCATTCACCTCCTTCCTCCAGTCATAACTTGGAGTTTTCTTTGTCAGCGGATAATTACGCCTAATGCACGGCCGTGTATGAAATACATCGCTGAAATATTCGCCAAAATATGGGTATCATCGTTGAACATTCGCGGTACACGGTGAGAGCACCGTTACAATGTGAGTCAGATCAAATACACGTACGAATATTCACCAAGACGTGTGACCTCCATCAAGGTGAAAAATAACAGATATTAGAACATTCACCAAAAGAAATAATAGATATTAGAATATCCACCAAAATATATGTTTAATTATTACACATTTGCTGTATACACGTACCTAATTATATTACGAGTTATATGCTGTAAATGTGGAGATGGAAATATAAAAAAAAAAAAACACCCGAATCTACATAACGGAAGAAAAGTGGAAATTAGTCGCATTAAAATTCATGGCCATTTAAAGGACATTTGAAAACAAAACTCAAATCTTTACCTTAAGAAGCATCGCCTCACCATAGAAAATCATAAGAAAGCCAATTCATATTGCTAAACTAAGAAAAATTACACCCATGCAAATATATAATATTATATATATATATATATATATATATATATATATATATATATATAATGTGTGTGTGTGTGTGTGTGTGTGTGTGTATTGTATGTATGTGTAAATGCACATATAAAAGTGCCCGTTCAAGACTGCGTGAAATGTGTAACTTATCCTGCAAACATTATTTTCTTTTTCCGTAGCAAGTTCAGATCTTCCGCTGAACTTTGTTATTTACTTTCTTAAATAATCTACAAAGCACCTATGTGACAATCGGGGAACCAAAAACTTTTGCAAGACATGCTCCCTAGGCCTCGACTCAACTGGAATTCTAAAAATAGAAGAGTTGTCTATCAAGTTAACTCCTGATGCTCACTTAGCTGTGACCGGAAATGGTGGAAAAATATTCTTACAGATAATGGTTTTTAGTTTTCTGTGAAAGGAAACTATTGTGCCGGCTTTGTCTGTCCGTCCGCACTTTTTTCTGTCCGCACTTTTTCTGTCCGCCCTCAGATTTTAAAAACTACTGAGGCTAGAGGACTGCAAATTGGTATGTTGACTCCAACCTCCAATCATCAAACATACCAAATTCCAGCCCTCTAGCCTCAGTAGTTTTTTTTTTATTTTATTTAAGGTTGAAGTTAGCCATAATCGTGCTTCTGGCAACGATATACGATAGGCCACCACCGGGCCTTGGTTAAAGCTTCAAGGGCCGAGGCTCATACAGCATTATACCGAGACCACCGAAAGATAGATCTATTTTCAGGTGGCCTTGATTATACGATGTAGCGGTTGTACAGAAAACTCGACTGCAACGAAGAAACTCCGACGCATTTTTTACTTGCCTCTTTTTAATTTACTTATCTACTCTGTCTAATACCATACACACTAGACTTGTCTGTCACACGAGCACGTTGTTAATATTTATTTCAATATGCACTTGTGCAAAGCTGAAGTTACTCCTATTCAAGAAGGCGAAATATCACACAAACAGGAAACTATACGACTTGAAATCTTCTCACCAGTTTTCGCTACTTGGTATAAGGGTTGCAAAATTGGTTTTTGGCCTAACATCTATGTATATGTGTTACTGATTCCTTGTATGAATGAGGGTAGATATTGGACCACGACGTATTTACATGTCCTAAATAAATTTTTCAACATCTAGTATTTAAAAGCAAACATCCCAGGTAAATTACAAGCATAAGTATAAAGGTGAGAGCGCTTGGTACTGATCTGCCTGTTATTTTCCTGTGATATTCGCTTATACTAGAATCATGCGCCTTTTCTGTAACTTTCTGAGCATAAAGTATTCATATATCATTACTTCTTCAGTTACATTTATGCCCCCCCCCCCAAAAAAAAAAAAACGGTCTCGCGTGACTCCGCCTTTGGGGCTTACGGCTCCTTCACAAAGAACTTTTTCCGCGTAAAAACTAACTTCGCCGATTCATGTTTATCTTATGTGTTGTGTATTTGTAATTTCTGTTTTTTTTCACATATGGCCATCCTGTTTTGTGATTTTACTTCTAAGTTTAATAACCGTTCGTGCTTGTGCCGTACAATCATTAGCACCTTTTGAATAATAATAATAATAATAATAATAATAATAATAATAATAATAATAATAATAATAAATTATCATTATTGTTGTTATTATGAAAAATATAATTAAAACTTCAGAGCCTTCTGTTTCTACACATTTAGAAAAGAATTTTGCATGTCTTGTTTTTTTTATTTTTTACTTATGATTTAAGATTGTTTGGTACCTACTAGCTATGACCATAAAACTGATAAATGCAGATAAAATGCCTGTTTGTACGTTTGCTTTCATCTATACTGACTAACTGATTCGTCTTGATGTGAACCAAAGAGACTTACTTAATTTTACAAAGGTTTTATCTCAGGGCTGTTATTTTTCAACTATAAGAGTCAGCGGAGTACTAAATAAACCAGAAATCACAATTCTTACTCAATCTGACGCTTGATATTCTGGCAATCTTTCATAAGCCAACTTACACAGTTATTAGTTATCTGAAGGAATAAAAATATTTTCGGACCATGAAGGTCCCCCAAAAATTCATTTCTGGAACACAAATAGGGCAAGAGTAATTATGGCTACAGCCTTATAGCAAAGTTTTATGAACAAAATCAAACTATTGTAAATAAAACACATCAAGCACCAATACGTAGTTACATCCATTGTATGGCTGAAGTATACACTGCGGATGAAGGAACTCACTTAAGATCACTGCAAGGGATATTCTGTACAGGCTATTTACCAAATTTTTTTTTTCGAATAAAAGTTCTTATACTTACAATCGAAGGTAAAACTGACCTGAATAAGTTACAGAAAGAAAGTAGCAATAAATTATTAAGTAAATATACCACTCACAAAATAAGCTATGAAGTATATTTAACCCTCATAAATAAGGGCACACATTACCAAATATTAGCAGGTTTGTTGGTTGATCTTGAGTTGTTCATTATTGATTTTTTTATTGAACTCACTACAATTTTCGCTGTTACATTTACAATCGGACAATTGCATACCGTGAAATCCTGTTTGGTAATTCAAGATCTCTTTGACTTTTTGCATTGGAATGCTAACCATTTTATCAAGTAAAAATAATTTAAATCCGACATTCTTTAAAGCTGTAATTCTTTTCATTGTTTGTTTAGTCTTGGAAAAAATAATTTTCCGCATACATTATTATGAGACCCACTAGTTTACCGAAAGAAAACTGTATCTACGACAATATTTCTGCTACTGATTTCTTTTTCATGTGCTCTCGGGCTCTCAAACTGTTGCTTCGTTTCACCAGTTTCAAATGTTCATGAGCAACATTTTCAGTTGTAGAAGAGTATTCCTAGCGTCTACCAGAGACAAGATATCATAACCAAGTCTTGGGCACTGAATAATGCATCTGGTGTTACGTCAATTCTTATCAAAGTCACCGCTAGAGTGAAGGGATGATGCTAGCAACCCACACTTCTAATATTTGCAAAGAACCGTTCTGCTAAACTCTTCTGAAGCCATCCCCATTTATAAGAAATGTCAATACAGGAATATATATATATATATATATATATATATATATATATATATATATATATATATATATATATATGTGTGTGTGTGTGTGTAAAACATAAATTTAAGGGATGTACCTGAGCTCACATACATGCGCATGTATCATACATTCATGATTTAAAATAACGGCCAGACAGAGTGGTAAAGGGAAACCTGAATACTGTTCATGTAGATCTATCAAATTCACCTTCTAAAGACAATACTTTATATTTCAAAAAACAGAAACTGTATAAAACACCAAGCTATGATAAGTATCAACCACAGAAGAGCGGAATGATGCAGCAATTTAACGCTAGAACAAGTAACAAAAAAAAAAAAAGTTATCAATTACCCGCTGAAAAAAAAGAGGGAGAATATAAGACTACTGAAAGTTCGCCGAGAGAAAGGAAAAAACAGGCGCCAGCTACAGGTGACGGAAGCATGAAGCCCTTATGAAGAGTCTGACGAGCAACTGACGAAGAGCTGACACTCATGAGACGACCGACATCCGGGTGACTGTCGTGCTAAAGAGGAGGGTCGTATAGAAACAGGGGAGGAGGCGGGTGTTGGGGAGGGGAAGGGGAGGGAGAGGGAAATAAGGAAGGCGGTATGATATAAACTGGACCCACTTAAACGATATAAGGCTTCAAGGTGATGCACGGGCATGGGTCAAGGGAAAAGGGGTTGGGTGGTTAATGATTGACTAATCTGATATTAAAAACTGGCGTCGCACCTGCCTTTGTAATCAACGACGAAAATATCAAATATTAACATAATTAAAAATAATATAAAAAGGCCGGATCAAAATCTTTTGAGAGAAGGGATTAATGTTGATACGTGGAGAGAGAGAGAGAGAGAGAGAGAGAGAGAGAGAGATTTGCAAAGACGGCAATAAGGCAGGAGGTAAGGTAAAGGACTTCAGGGTGACGCATGGTCCTGGTGGTGGGGTTCAGCACTCTTCCTACGGGATGCTGGTGACGTATGTGTCAATCACAAACCCAAGGTGCATAACGCCAGTCCCCGTGCATTGTGTTTGCGTAGTTTCCTCCACCTGCACAATAAGATGGGGATGGGAAAAAGTACAAAAGGGAAGTGGGGTGTAACGGGAGGATATCACATTAGCCCAACAACTAATCTTACACTATAGGGACGGACCCCACACACACATACACACACACACACACACACACACACACATATATATATATATATATATATATAGCATATTCGGATTGCTAAAAAACGAAATTGTCTGAAAATAGTTGTGTTGTGACACGCTTGCATATATGTGTGTGTGTGTATATATATATATATATATATATATATATATATATAAATTCGTCTGAAAAAATTGTGATAAATGGATCAGAGATAATTTCGTTGCTCCAACCATATTATATAAATATGATATATATATATATATATATATATATATATATATATATATATATATATATATATATATATATATATATATATATATATATATAAAATATTCAAGATATATTACACTTTCAAAATAAGGACGATGATATTCAACCTGATTTCACTGGACGTACTTAACAATAGACTGTTTTTCCATTTAGAGTTATGAAATGAAAGCAAAATTAAAATTTTTTCACTCAGGTGTAACAATGACGAAATTCACGCTTAATAAATCAACTACCTTAAACCTGTTAGAATTCAAAAACCTAAAAGCAAGAATTATAACGTGCGATTCAATGATACAGAAAATATAGAAGAAAATTAAAACATTTTACATCAAACCTTCACCTAAAAGTGTAATAATTCAGGCGACAAACAACATAGAAGTAGATCACTGAGGACAATGCTGTTCACAGACTTCAACAAAAGTAATTCCAATGAAAGATGGTACTACACAAAGTTTTAAGGTACTGCGGTGGTCATGATTTCTTATAATCTTTCCGAAGAGTGGGGGATAAACATATGAAGCCCACAGGTCATTTCGCTAATTCCGTTTGCTTTCCTCTAATTTCTGAATACGATTTCATGTGAAATTCTTGAAGACAGAAAGGAAATAAAGGGGAAAATTCCCCTTCCTAATTAGAAATCGACCATTTTACAAACACGATGTGATATAATGGTCTAACCTGTGTGGCTACGCATCGCACCTAGGGAAAATTTTTTCTTCTTTTATACCATTTCGAATTGTAAGGTTTTCCCAGTAAAGCGCACCTTGAAACAATGTGAAATACAGGAATTAAAAGCGCATCTTAAAACAATGTGAAATGCAGGAATTAAAAGCGCATCTTGAAACAACGTGAAATACAGGAATTAAAAGCGCATCTTGAAACAACGTGAAATACAGAAATTAAAACAATGTGAAATGCAGGAATTAAAAGCGCATCTTGGAACCATGTGAAATACAGGAATTAAAACAATGTAGAAAATACAAGAATTAAAGCGCATCAATGTGGAAATTAAGGCCATCTCTAAACAATGTACAGGAATTAAAGCGCACCTTGAAACAAAAATTAAAGTGCATCTTTAACAAAGTGAAATACAGAAAATAAAAGCGCCTCTTCAAACAATGTGAAATACAAATAAACTGCATCCTAAAATAAAAATCTAGCAAACAATGTTAAATAACAGAAATTCAGAGCGCATCTTAAAGCAATGCGATAATAAAGAAATTAAAAGCAAATCTTAAAACAATGTGAAAAAAAGGAAATAAAAATGGCATCTTACAACAATGTGAAATACAGAAATTAAAAGTGCATCTTAAAACAAAGTGAAATACAGAAATTAAAAGCGCATCTTAAAACAATGTGAAATACAGAAATTAAAAGCGTATTTTGAAACAATGTGAAATAACAGAAATTAAAAACGCATCTTAAAACAAAGTGAAATACAGAAATTGAAACTGCATCCTGAAAAAATGTGAAATACAGAAATTAAAAGCGCATCTTAAAACAATGTGAAAATAGGAAATAAAAATGCGCATCTTAAACAATCAAATACAGAAATTAAAAGCATCTTAAACAATGAAATTAAAATTAAAAAACATCTTAAAACAATGTGAAATATAGAAATTAAAAGCTTGTCTTAAAACAATGTGAAATACAGAAATTAAAAGCGCATCTTAAAACAATGTGAAATACAGAAATTAAAAGCGCATCTTAAAACAATGTGAAATACAGAAATTAAAAGCGCATCTTAAAACAATGTGAAATACAGAAATTAAAAGCGCATCTTAAAACAATGTGAAATATAAATTAAGCGCATCTTAAAACAATGTTAAATAGAAATTAAAAACGCATCTAAAACAATGTAAAATATAGAAATTAAGCTTAAACAATGCCAAATACAAAATTAAAAGATCTTAAAACAATGTGAAATACAGAAATTAAAAACGTCTTAAAACAATGTGAAATACAGAAATTAAGCGCATCTTAAAACAATGTTGAAATACAGATTAAGCGCATCTTAAAACAATGTGAAATACAAAAATTAAACATCTTAAAACAAATACAAAAATTAAATGTAAATACAGAAATTAAAAGCGCATCTTAAAACAATGCCAAATACAGAAATTAAAAGCGCATCTTAAAACAAATGAAATACGAAATTAAATCTTAAAACAATGGCAATGCAAATTAAAGAAATTAAAAGCCATTTAAGCGCACCTTAAAAAACAATAATACAGAAATTAAAGCGCATCTTAAAACAATATGAAATACAGAAATTAAAGCTTGTCTTAAAACAATGTAAATAAATTAAAAAGCGCATCTTAAAACAATGTAAATAGAAATTAAAAAGCGCATCTTAAAACAATGTGAAATACAGAAATTAAAAGCGCATCTTAAAACAATAAAATAAATTAAAGAAATTAAATACAGAAATTAAAAGCGCATCTTAAAACAATTAAAACAAAATTAAAAAGCGCAAAACAATATGAAATTTAAAAGCGCATCTTAAAACAATATGAAATTAAAGCTTGTCTTAAAACAATGTAAAACCGCATCTTAAAACAATGTGAAATACAGAAATACAAAATTAAATGCGAAGTGCAAAGCGCATCTTAAAACAATGTGAAATACAGAAATTAAAAGCTGCTGACGCTACTGTAAACCACACTTGTTTCAGTAAATAATATCTAAATCGCACTGGCATTTTCTAGTGGCCAAAGTTTGTCTGACAGAAGCAAATGTCATTTTATGTCCGCACCGCGATATGGTGAGTCACGACAGCGGGAGATCGTGTGTCAGAGAAGAGTCATGATGTCAAATCTTTTTGCCACAGTGCCATAACTTTCTCTTAATGTGGCTATAAATTTTTCCCGTAACCATGTAAGGTTGTGCTTTCCTCTTCCGATGATTAAATAAAACTGTACATGCTCAGAAAAATATTAGGTGTTATTAAATGTAAAATTATAAATAATAATTTCTTACAAAAAAAAGAAGGGATTTCTGTAAACAGGAGTTTTATGATCTAAAATTCGCAAAGTATATACAGAATATTAATTGTACCATTTAATTTAATCTGAAATATTTCAAGATATTTTTGCGTATGGAATAGACTGTTAATCACGAGTTTTTAAAAAGAAATCTAAAACATGATAATAGCTGGATTACAACACAATCGTGTCAAAATATATTACCTTACATAACAGCCAGTAAGGAGAATTTGGGAAATCTCATCCTACTTAGGTTTTTTCCTGACCCACAGTGTCGCTCAATCCTTTTATATCCCATCTTATTTTTTCGGGTTATTATGGGGCCTCGGGAATAAGGGCATTAAGGTGACTGTCCCACAGGCCTCTGCACCATTACAAAAATTAAAATAGCAAACCTGAAATAGGTACAATGACCTTCAACAATCTGAATTAAATCAATGTACACGCCTCTGTTAAATAAAAGTAAGTCTCTTGCAGCACCTGCCAAACAAAAGTATTTTCTTGCACACCAGTTAAATATAATTCATTTTTATCTCAACTTATGTTACATTCCACTTTTTATTCAAATATCTGTTAGTTAAAAAAAAAATTAGGCTAGAATCGGTTCGATAAAACGTATTTTTACCTAAGTTATTTTTTTTTTATTCCATCGGCTGTTGAATAAATATGTTGTCATAACAGCGTCAGGCAAATAAAGGGAAATTATCACAGCATCTGCAAACCAAATCGAGGGAACCCCGGTGGGATAACTGGAGCATAAACTGTACCGGCCTTGGGGAACATTTGCCTTAGTTAGGAAAATGTTAAGCGCCGACTGGCGCCATCAGAGAATATTGTTATGAAAAACGCTCAATTCAATTGTGTTTCACTGGAAAAAAAAAATAAAAATTATTACTTTCCTTTGCCCTTATAAGAACTAATGACAAAACAAATATCTTTATCACTTTCATATGTCGTTAAGATTTCAGATAAGAGAAACGCTTGTAACAATAAAGAAATTTAACATTTTACTCCGCCGGTGCTCAATTTGGATTTTTGCGTCATTCAGAAATAAGAGACTACAAAAGTTAAGAATTCCTGACAACAAATAAAAAACAGTTTGAACTAATTCACTGATTCAGTAAAAAAAAAAAAATGTAGATTACCAAAAGCGACACAGTGCCTAACACAGTTACTGGCTTCAGCATTTCCAACAGACCAAGAAATTTTTGCGGAAAAACCAAATGTTTCTGAAAACATAGTTTTTTTTTTTACACAGCCACAAGAATTTCAGGTGAAAACAAATGTTATTATAGAAGAGCGAAAATTTTGTTTGAAGACCATCAAAGGATTTTCAAGAGAAGAACAACTATTTGCATACCCCAAAAGAACTTGGTGAGGAAACTAGTTCCTTACGGATCCCAAAATAATTCCAAGAAAAAACAGGTTTATTGCTGATCTCAGAATACATTTAAGAGAATATAAGCATCTATAGACTCTAAAAGATTTTAAAGAAAAAGCAAGAGTTTTTGCAGACCAAAAATGCTTTTAAAGGAAACCTAGAGACTGGCAGGAAACCAAAAGATTGTCAGAGCAGAGGCCAACAGGACGGCAACTTAATACTTTTTTCGAGCTCCGTCCCGCAGGAAAAAAAAAAAAAAAATCATAGGGGTTGGAGCTTAACCACGAAGGAAGCAATTGCCCTTCTGTCGGAAGAAAAGTTATAGGAGTACGTAAAACAAGAGCAAGACAATGAACTAAAGATTTTCCCCAATAAACCAAACTAGACTACGAGAAACAAGGCCTTCATAGAAAACGGAAGTTATTCTTTTTTTCCAAAGGACCCTCGTTTGATCACACCAGAAACAACAGGAAGTCGTAAACATTCTTACGACCTGTCACTTCACATGATAACCTATCTTGTTCTCCTATTTCATCCAGCCTTACCCTGATTACAAAAGACGTTTTATAACTCATTTGAAATCCATAAAACGTTGTCTAATGAAGCTGTCGTAATTGTTTTCATTCACGGATGAACAACAACTGCCAACAACAATTACGGCTGTAAAGTTCTAAAACGTGTCAAGATTTATGGCCCTGATAATTACATATCTATATGGATGGAACTCTTGAACCCGATGGAAATGTCTTCATCTTGAAGCACAGTCCTTCTTCTTCTACTAAATGTATGTATGTATGTATGTATGTATGTATGTATATATCGAAGACGGGAAGATAAAAGAAATTTAGATGTTGGAAAACGAAGATAAAGGCTGTAACACAAACTTATCTGGGCATACTGAAGAACGCGCACACTTTTACACACACATATATAATATGTATGTATAAAATGAATGTATATAATATATATATATATATATATATATATATATATATAATATACAAGTATATATACTTATATGTGTATATATGGCATGAACGTTTTATACATCAAGTCTAACTGAAATAATCGTTTGGTTTCATCTCATTAGTTTAGAAATAGGATTGGTCTCATTCAATGCTGAATGTTTGGCAGCATTAAAACTAAATTCACTATTACGCTGCATATGTTTAAATAAGGCACCATTCGTAGCTCCTGGCCTCTTAGCCGAATCTCTACTGTGGCCTCTACAAAACCTCTTTATAAGAATAGGACTGAACCCTACCTAGTATAAAATCAGACTCCGTTTTGTACTTGCAACTGGGTAAAAAAAAAATAACAAAACAAATAAAAATACACAAATAAAAAAAATAAATGAATAAACATGAAAAAGATGGCCAATTTTACAATACGACCTAGAACAGCTTACGACAGTTACAGGTAACACTGATATAGCATTACCAACAGCAGTTGTAAAGTGTAATAAATCACAAACTAGTCACGACTCTTATCGGTGACATATGCAGTGAAGAGGAGAGTTATTCAGAAACTCAAGCACTAGTTATCAGATGTCTGAAACAGTGTTATATCTAACACTACTCAAGTGCAGTCTCTTATCACTTCCTAGCAACAGAGCAAATCATTCTCGTCACAGTCTGAACAAATGTAACAAATCTGCTCCAAAGAGAATTCAGTTTGATAGAATATAACTATATATTTCTGCAACTACTACATTCGCTACATCTTTATGCATAAAATGCGCTACTTAAACTGTCTGAAATAAATTTAAAATTGTCAGTGTTTTTGGCAATATGCGCACTCCTTCATTTCCCTATGGAAGATATTTTAAGATTCTATGAATTTTTTCTCAGTCTCTTGGTTTTTTTGAGGCATCTTCAGCATGTACCCTGTAGATTTACTCAGCTTAATTACATAAACCTTTTAGCATCTCCCATGCCTCCTGTAGTTCCTCGCTGGGTAGACGGTTCCGTTCTCCTTACACTCTGTTGGTCGCGAGTTCGAATCTCAAACCGGCCAGTGAAAAGCCCCACACCCATGCACTTACAGAAGATCACGGGATCTTTTGCATTAGCAATGGTTGGCATTTACTGATTGTTACTCATCAAAGTACTAACCAGACCCAAAGTTGCTTAATTTCACCGACCGGTAAACCAGAGGCGTTGTCGTGGCCTGTGTGCCTGCTGAATGGTAGAATGCGAGTTTTCGAGTTTTTACTTCATTCTTAAGCCCTTTGTTGGCCGAGTCACTTGTAACCCACTGCCGTGCATACCAGACCGTCATTCGATGGGCCAGGCAGTTCAACTTCCTCTTTGCCGGCTGATGAAGAGTTAGACCCATTTATTTCTGGTGATAGAAATTCATTTCTCGCTATAATGTGGTTCGGATTCCACAATGATTGTAGGTCCATTGCAAAGTAACCAATTGGTTCTTAGCCACGTAAAATAAGTCTAATTTCACCGACCAGCCCCAGAGGCTGTTAATCAGCTCTGTGGTCTGGTAAAACTAAGGTATACTTAACTTTTTTTTTTACTTCATTCTTTGTATTGTCTTTCTTTTTCTTGATCAAACAATTTTCAACCATCTAATTTTCTATGCTGAAAGGAAGGAGCTTTATTAGGACATTACAAAGGCTACACTCTTCAAGGGAGTAATAATAAACGTCCCTACAATATCTCCTACAACATCCAAGTTCCTCGTTGGACGAGTCGGAAGAGTTCTCGGCTAGCAATCTGCTAGGCCCGAGTTCGAGTCTCCGGCCGGCCAGTGAAGAATTAGAGAAATTTATTTCTGGTGATAGAAATTCATTTCTCGCTATAATGTGGTTCGGATTCCACAATAAGCTGTAGGTCCCGTTGCTAGGTAACCAGTTGGTTCTTAGCCACGTAAAATAAGTCTAATCCTTCGGGCCAGCCCTAGGAGAGCTGTTAATCAGCTCAGTGGTCTGGTTAAACTAAGGTACAATTAACTTAACTTTTTCTACAACATCCGTTACAATTGTACAAAATTAACCAAACGACTCAGTGGCTGAGCTTTAACCAATGTTTCTTAACTGTATCAAATTGATCAAAACACTTACAAGAACCACATTTCTACACAATCACACTAACATTCTTCCAAAACAGAATCAAGTACACAATTACATTGTTCAAAGTACCAAATTACTTTGTCACTCTAACGTTTAAAATGCATTTAAAGAATTATGAAGCGAAATTTCTGTACATCATTAGCGAGGAACCGAAAACAGCGTAAGAAGAGAGAGAGTGACAGCTTTATATCCAAGTAATAGCGGCAATAAGAAAAGAAGGCAGATATTCAAGTCGTTCCGCACAAACTTCACTTGTTATGAAATATTGCTAAATCGTTTATCCTTAATTCGTTTTAATGTGGTTAAAACATGTAGCCCGTAAGTCGACCGTTGGGTTAATTTATTTCAGGTCGCAAATGAACTTTATTATTATCATTACTCGTATTTATAAAAAGCAAATGAGTACAGAGCGAGCCAAAAGGCCGCTGCCTTTACCATCAAGATCCTTCGTAATGAAAATCCCAAATGTGATCATTCAAAAAACAGAGCAAAGAATAGAAGGAAGTTTCGATACAGATTATACTGATAACAAATGTATATCAAAACACGAGCAAAACGGCTGCAAAATTCCAAAGCCCTTTGAAATAAAAAATAATACAACCTTGAATGTTTTACATGACGGGAATATTCAATAAGAGAAAAACGTCTGAAACCTATCCGAGTTTATTTTACCATCCTAAACTGAAGTGTAGCAAAAAAAAAACAAAAATAAGAAACAAAAATCAACATCTGAATGTTGCGATCTGCTCTAACTCTCCAGCCAAATTTCAGCACAGCTGCAACTTAGGCACAAGAACAAAAGACAAGAAACTTACATACATGAATATTAGCAAACTAACAAAACAAAACCATTTGTTCAAGTAAATGAGTAGATTATGGAGATATGAATTAAAGAAAAAAACAAACAATCCCACACAAATAAAAGTTAAATTGTTCTACAAAGAATGTGAATGAATCCCTTTGCAGCAAATGGTGGTCCAGTTAATAGAACAAAGTGAAGATACATTAATCAGAGATGACATGACAGTATTTGGCAAGATTCTGAAATTATTTGTCTTGAAAGAAATAAGGAAATTTAGCTTCCTCATTATATATATATATATATATATATATATATATATATATATATATATATATATATATATATATATATATATATATTAACTTTATCACATACACAATTGTTCTGTGCATTAGTAGAATTACTAACAGGACCTCATTCAAACTGGATGGTATCTAGTGGAGATATTTATTCAGAAAAAGTTACAAGCTTTCTAGGACACACAGTCCTCATTATCAAGTATCGTTCAAACTGGATGGTATCTAGTGGAGATATTTATTCAGAAAAAGGAGCTTTCTAGGACACACAGTCCTCATTATTAAGTATTGTACGGATACTTAATAATGAGGACTGTGTAAAAGCTTGTAACTTTTCTGAATAAATATCTCCACTAGATACCATCCAGTTTGAATGAGGTCCTGTCAGTAATATATATATATGTATGTATGTATATATATATATATATATATATATATATATATATATATATATATATATATATATATATATATATATATATATATATATATATATATATATATATATATATATATATATATATATATATATATATATATATATATATATATATATATATCATACATAAACAGTAAAATTCACACGATTTGTTGATCCCACCTTCCAAATATGACACCATCCTTACACTACCATGAAAAAATTCACCTCAAAATGACAACATTAAGCTTGAAATAGCGGTCAGTTCCACTGAATTCCAATGAAGCGCATAATATATATATATACGTTACACGTAATTTATCTTACAAGATGATTAAAATGCATTATCATTATAGTTAAAGAAGCATTTCCTTGACTTTTAAGGTGAGCTACACCCAGATGCGAAAAAAATTACAGAACACAGGCAAGTACAGTGAAGTAAAAATTAACACATTTACTGCAAATAATAACCGAGAAGCAAATATAAAATCAAATAAAAATCTAAAATCACTTCAGGTATATTAAGGACGAGAGCTTGGATGTACTCTGGGGCAGAATTTTATAAAGCTGACGTCAAAAATGATAACAGCTTAAAAACAAATCTACAATTAAATAAATAGATAAAGATAAATAAATAAATAATTTCCGCTTCATCTTCGGTGCACCAAGCATAATTCTCTATATTTGGATCTTTAATAATCCACCATTCCTTCCTATATGCTAACGATAGAAACTGTCAAAAAGTGCTCGGCTTGCGTTCATTCTGAATGACTACAGCTTAGTCTTTTCTCCCACGCTGTGCACAGATAAAACTGAACCTAATGATTCTGAATATATACCAGTAACCGTGCTTACAACGACATCATGCTTTACTTTACACAGTAATTAATAAGTGTATCATCCAATGTTGCCAGATAATTTGGCATTGTTTGAGAGGCTTCCTCTGGCTACAGAGAAGACGATACTAATGCCGCACGCTTCTATTCTTTTGTTCTACCATGAGAAGAATCCGATTCTCCTGTTTGAAAGTCACGATGTTCCAGGAACCTTTATCATTTGGACGAAACTGATGTCGTTAGGGGTTTCTCGGTTGTCTACAATTTTTTGAATGTGTAAGTTCTATGGTAAGTACAAGTTCTTAAACGTTTTTAAGTTCATTAGCGTGATAAAATTCTTAGAATTTTACAAGGCTCCCAAAGTGTAATTTTTTTAGAAGTTCATGAGTTTACAAAAGTGCTAAAGTTCTTTAGAATTGGAAAACTTCTCACCCGTACACAAGTTTCTGTGAACTATAAAGAATTACCAGAAGTGTACGATTCAAAATTCTATTTTGAAGACAACAAAATGCAAAAAGTTCTTAAATATAACTATTCTAGAAGTATACATTTTAGCAATGCATCAGTTCCAATTTTAAAAATGTCCTATAAGTGCCAAAGTTCTAAAAATACACAAAATCCCGATAATGGCGTAATTATCAACAGTTGTAAAAATTTTTGAAAGGGTTGAATTCTTTGAAATATAATTTTTGCCGGAAACCTACATGTTCTAAAATGTGCACAAAATTTGCGAAGTTTAAAAAGTCTTAGATATCAAAAAATATTAAGAAATGCCCTAGATTTCAAAATTATGAAGGAGTTTTTAAGCGCATAAATATTACAAAATAATAATTTCTTAAAAAAAAAAGACGGACAATTTAACGTTACTAGTCAGTTCTCAAAAGCTAACTCTCTTAGAAACCCTTAAAAATTCTAGAACATTATAGTAGATACATAAAATGCACATAAATTCACGTCACTGTGAAACAATGACATTTGAAGTATCATAAGATATACAAATAAAATTTCTACGAATATATATATATATATATATATATATATATATATATATATATATATATATATATATATATATATATATATATATATAAATATTTTATATATATAAATATATATATATATATATATATATATATATATATATATAAATTCATATATATACACATATGTATGTTTATATAAACGGGTATATATATGTATATATATACACACATATATATATATATATATATATATATATACACACATACACACACACAATCTATTCGTAACGCACAGAAGAATATCTGTACTTCCATCTTCTCCAAATTGCTGTAAACAGCTAGTTGGAAACTGGACCACGTTTCTTGAGGAATCAGACGTGATTCATTATAGTTTGCAAAACGGTTGCCTTCTAACCTAAACATTTCATTTTAATGATCTTCCAAGTCTGAAATGTGAATTAGTCACTCCCGAATATCGGTAGAAGCGGAACACCAGATCTTCACAACTGAGCATAAAAATAGGCTTCTCAACCTGGAAACTGAACCCATTAAAACCAAATCTTTCGTCATTCTATCAGCCATCTTTTTTTTACTAGGAACCGTGATAGATACTAAAAGATGATTTTAGGCATTTCCGATGGGAGCATGACGAAAATATTAATCGGATTCCATGGATATTTCGACCTTTAACACTCAGGCTTCCATTCACAAAAAAATAATTTCAAAAGACCATAGGATTTACAAATAAAACTGTTTTCTCCTTCGGTTCACCCAGTGTTCTTAATTAATATGCATGCATTAGCTGTGTGTCCCTTATACAAATATATTATTAAATATACTGCGTACTGATGGCTTTTCGACACAGTGCATTTCACACCAGGAAGCTATAAAGGTAGTGGAAAGCCATTTAATTTCTTTAATGAAATCAACTTTTACCAAGGAATCCTATGGTTTCTTAAAGTTAAAAATATGAATTCCTTAGCCAGTCATTCCACTAGTACATACATACAATGGCGTACGCACACACACAGATACACACAAGCATACCTTATACATCTATCAATCTATACGTGCATACATATATTTACATACACTATATATATATATATGTATATATATATACATATATATACATATATTATATAATTTAAGAACTGACTTACATGCACAAACGCGAAAGAAATATTTTGGACGAAAATTCTCGCGTTTCTGATGTGAACCAAAACTTTTCTTTTTTACTGGGGCGGATGATTTATGAATTCATTAAAAGTCAAAAATTGCGATCCACTACTCCGGAACATTAGAAGTTTTCCTTGTAATCCAACAGATTAAGGCCAATGAGAAAAAAATTCATTGAGAATTTTCTTTTTTCCACTGGATGATTTTCGAAAGAATAATTTAGTAAATTGTCGTTCCTATTCACATATGTGAATGCTAACGTGAAACATGCCCAAAAGACCACATGATGCCTATGTGTGAAGGAAGAGAAAACTTAACGAAAAGCAAAACAAATGAATATCAAACACGAGGAAGATGTAAATGTCCTTTTCCGACGACTTTTCTTTCTATTAAGATATTCATTTTAATTCTTTTTTCAGGAGCTATTTATATTTAGGATTGTTTGCAACCTGATTTGTAAAGGGCATTCTCTTGCTTGCATTTGTTTATATTATTCTTTTCTTGGGACAATTCTTATCCTTATTCCGTATTTAGACGATTTACCACGTGAAAGCTTGCATAACTAGCTAATGGTCTTTGCCTTTTATTGCAATAGATTGTGTGAACGTTATTGATATTACGAAAAATAATGACTACATTTATCAAAATAATGCTTGAAGATCTGCTTTATACCTAATTCTGTGACTTCATCCGTTATCTGCTGGAGATGAAACTTTGAGATGACTCTTTCAAACTACTGAAATTCTATAATAGTTTCGTCTTAGATTTACTCTTCAGATACAATTATACTAATTCATTCATTCACATCCTGATCTATATATATATATATATATATATATATATATATATATATATATATATATATATATATATATATATATATATATATATATTTATATAAAATATATATATTTATATATATATACTATATATATATATATATATATATATATATATATATATATATATATATATATAAAACACTGCCATAATAAAAGAATTAACAGCAACGCAAACTTCCTACTGCACTGAAAACAAAAGTAATAGCCTATACATTTTCATGATTAAAGGTTATGGACGACATCATTGATTTACAAGCCCCAAGAGTAAACAGCTACAAACAGCAAGACAAATTGAGGATCAATACCTTTCAGGGAGAACGATTTTGGCTCTGCCGTCCTTACAAAAAGGATATATGGGGATGGAGAAGGGAGAGCCACCGGCGAGGGCATGTCACGACTAACAAGGGAGGGGGGGGGCAGCGGGTCGCGCCCTGGCCCCTAACCTCTTTATCTTATCGGAAATCAGATCTTGATTCTCTGATTTTTAATTGCCTTGGTAACAATACGGGAGGGAACCCTCACCTTTACCCCAGGGAAGTTCTTGCCTATGGGGAGGTGCTCCAGCCCTGACGCCCTACACTCTCCCTCCCAGGGCCAGATCTCCTTCCCGAAACCGAAATTTGCGTCTGGGAGATATTCACCTCCACCTCCACAATATGCAGAACGGATAAGTCTCAGCCGCCCGGTCATTACTCACGATAAATTCTTTGTATTGCCCGAAATTCATAGCGACATTTATTAGGGTTAATAGTGCAATTAAAACAATCTTTTGTTCTCTAATTATATTCCGATTATCTGAGAGGATACATAAAATGGGCACCGACAATTAGCGCAGTCCGCCTGACCTCCATCTTGTCGCCGGACTCACGGGGTAATTAGTGGCTAGTTCCACCTCATTTTATTATGACCCCGCTAATTTATGGAAAGCGGCAACAACACCAACGCCGAAAGTCCCGGATGGAAGAAATCGATAAATATATACCACAAGGAGGAAAGGCGGTTCGACTCCGGCGTCAAGGAAGAAGGGGCGGCACCGTGGGCGGGTTCCTCTACGGGAACAGACAATGAAGTGCTACATAACATGAATCCGGCCAAGATTAAAAGGTAACAAGAATCATTATATACCTACGAATGCATATGAATAAATTTTGATTTTCTGAATTAAGGGTCAAATTCTCTCCTTCTATCTTTCTCGCTCTTCATATATATATATATATATATATATATATATATATATATATATATATATATATATATATATATATATATATATATATATATATAGACACATATATATGTATATATATATATATACACATCGATATGTATGCGTGTATGTGTAAATATATGTTTACTATGAGAATACTTAAAGCGGCGAAGGAAGGTTTTTAATAGTATAATGAAATTAAATCATCAAAGCCACCAAGCGTAATTATATCAAATAAAATTCCCAGTTATCGGAGGAGTAGATCATACAGGCAAAAATCCCTACTACGCGCGCGCGCGCATAAACACACGCGTGCGCCTGTGTGTGTGTATGTATGTATATATATATACATATAATATATAAACATATATAAGCTACATACAAGCATAAGTCAGGAAGGTGGACAGGAATACTTTTGAATGGTTTTCACATTTTCATTCCCTACTTTCGTAATCCATGATTACATCACTAGGGGTTCTAAAATCAGAATAAAAACATTGACAACAAAGTTCACAGAAAAAAACACGGAGGCAAAGTCAGAATGTAAAATGTTTTCATACTGGCATGACATTCATTTTAGAACAAAATTTACCAACATCATTCAAAAACATTTTGGTGCTTTGAACGTTGAACTTGCTCCTGTTAACCCCCTGATGATTATGTGTGTGTGTGCGTGTGTATGTGTGTGTGACTTTGTCCCATGATGTCCTCGGGAGTCGTTTATATTATGTAATATAAAATATTCGGGGATTTAAAGTTACGAATGGATTCTCACAGGGAGGTACCTTTTCGAACTGGGGGGAAAATCTCCAGTGCCGGACATTCTAATATTAGAAATCATACGAAAATATTTTAAACTTCTATTGAGAGCTTAAATTTCCGTATAACTGGACGAACTTCAAGCCAACTCTAACCACCAATACTCGAGTCTTTAATGGTAAGCAACTCGTCCAGAGATTGAACACTTTGACTTCGGCGATTCCTTTTGTACCTGTCATAATAATGATGTTTTTTTTGTTTTGCATTTATATCGTACTCTATTATTTTCTCCATTTGTGTCATACTGACAGGTTGGCCCGTGCCCGTAAATATTTTTCTTATTGTGATTTAAAAAAAAATGTTTTTTAGTTCTACCAGTTTTAATTTACTTCTCAAAAACGTGTTTGTTTTTTACGTGTTTTAGTAATGCAATTCATTTTTCCGTGTTTTGCCTGTCCCTCTTTTTGCAAAATTTCCTTTTTAATCGATTTTCGGTTTTTAATATCCTTACTTAGCCTTTGCATTTTTGCCGAGAATATTGCTATCAATGTTTTTTACTTTTTTTTCTAGCAACCCTAATCATGTAATCTTGGATTTAAAAAAGTCGGGAATAAATATGTGAAAATCATTCAAGAGTTTACATGTCCGCCATCCACTCATATATATATATATATATATATATATATATATATATATATATATATATATATATATATATATATATATATATATATATATGTATGTATGTATGTATATATATAAATATACTGTAGTTCATGAAATTACATAAGTATCTGGCAAAAAAGTGACTAGTAGATTCTATGTATATATGTATATATATGTACAGTATACATATACACACACATATATAAGCCATGGAACGAAAAATTTCCGGTTTCTATGTTTAAACTGACGCTTTTTAGAACAAATGATAAAATAGTAGTAAGGAAGTATATAGACAACTCCCTTGTACAGGAAATCAATACTAAATTAAGCGTGATCCTTGTATTGATATGGAAGTCCTTAAATTTTTAAGTTCATTCAGAAGATAAAAAAATATTCTGCTTTACAGACTAACCCGAACAGAAAACAAATCTTCCCTCAATTAGGATTAGATACAATAATTATCGAGTTAATTTGGACTGTAGATTAACCACTTCCATCACAACAGCATTACAGCTACAAGTAGCTAAAAATATTCTATCAAGTTTCGATATTTGCTAAAATATTCGTTTATCGCAATTCAGCTAATAATGAGACACACTCAAGCGTATATAATTATAATTCTATACACAATATATATATATTCATAATATATTATATATATATATATATATATATATATATATATATATATATAATATATATATATATATATATATATATATATATATATATATATATATATATATATATATATATATATAATCTTCCTACGAATAAAACGGAAACTATGCAAGCAATTCAAAGTGACATCAACTGCTCAGATATATTCAATAAGGCTTTTATTGTTAATTTCACGCTTATTTCCTTATATATTTTTAGAGTAACCTCCGTGACCGAAGTTTCCAATGGAGAAGTTCCAGTGCCGTCATCCGCCATTTTGATGCAAAACTCTGATTCCGTTTTTGTTACGATGATGAAATGCAATACCTAAATTTATTTTTTCCGAGTAACCTCTTCAATAAAATTTAACGGATCTGCAATTTTTAACACCTACAACTTGGTTAAAGTGTATAAAAGCACTGGATAGTAATTTCTGACTGCCAGGCTCGATAATAACCCCATATCTGAATAATTCATGTAATGCCGGAAAATGAATACATTACCATAAAACGCAAAAGCAAACAATAGGTCACAATTCATGGCAAACGCCTTGCGCCTCGACCCAGACATGACAGCTGTCAAAATCGGGTCGAGACAGTGAAATGCAGGTGTCATTTATGGAGCGCATTTGTTATGGCTCTCCACCTGTGCACCTTAACTCTTTCTTTTGGTTTTGTGTTTATTTATAAAAATGTCCAAACACTTGTATGTTTCCTGTCAGACGCATGTGTATGGAAAGTTCTTATTTTCCCTATTCATTTATAAATAAACATTCCACTTTGAAAAAGTTTGTTTTGCAAGTTTATGCCATTTTAATTTCCACAGTCTGAAAATAATAATAATAATAATAATAATAATAATAATAATAATAATAATAATAATAATAATAATAATAAACTCATAGTAGCTTGAGTCTGAAAATGGAGGAACAAACACACAGTTATGCATCTGTACAAATATATTTAAAAATAAATGCAAACAGAGAACTTTGGAGAATCTGTGCGATTCCCATTTTCAAAATGACGCGGAAATTTAAAGATACTAAATTTAAAGATACTAACAAAGTAAAAACAAGAACAGCTTCGCTTGTTTTATGCTTTTACTTTGTTATTATCTTTCAATTTCAGCGTCATTTTGAAAATGGGAATCGTACAGATTCTCCAAAACTCTGTTTGGCTTTATTTTAAATAACTGTGGCTACGTTTCTCCAATACAACAATGATAATAATAATCATAATTATGTGTACTTTCTCAATCGCCATAGCCTTTGTTAGTTAAAATTAATAATTAAATTTTAAAAAGAATAGGACGATGAGTATATTAATAATGATTAAATTTCCATTCCTCATTTTTTATTGTATACATATACATATACATACAGTACATTCATACATACATACATATATATATATATATATAATATATATATATATATGTATATATATATATATATATATATATATATATATATATATATATATATATATATATATATATATAAAACATTCTCTTTTAACTATTTTCGCTTGTTTTTAAGTATGGGAATTCTATTCTCGAGAAAGATACTTTGCAAATTAACAGCCTTTTCGTCCTGTTCTATGTGAAAGTAAGCGCAAAATAATTAAGTACAGGAACAGCCCACGAGACCATTTACTTGACTATCGGTATTTATAGTAGTGACTGATTCTGTTCAAACTTTGATCCCGATACAGAATATCTTCAGATAAAGCATTCTGCCTCCTACCGCTGGTTTTTGTACCTATACAGAAATGGCGATCTTCACTAAAGCGGTGTGGGGTTAGTGACATTTATCATTTCGACGAGAGCAGAATAATAAGTATAAACAGAGTTAAATTATAGCTGTTTTCGGGGTATTTAATTTTTATCGAGTCTTCTCGATTCGTCTTACAATCTTCTTTTCATCAGCATACAGCTGGTATATTAAGTTTCCTAAGGACACAAGAGTTATGATAAGACGGCAGATAAAAGCGATAGTAATTAAATGCATATTCATCTTTACAAAAAATATGTCTTCCTTCTGACTCAATCACCTTATTGGGCCTAGATGTGACCTATGCCATTGCCGCCAGGCTCCTAGTGAAGTGTATAGCTAGTTTAGTTTGCAAGTACTGAGTGTGGTCACCCACCTAAGCACTGACCTCACCACTCTCATTGTTTCTTGGACACTGGCATACAAACAGGCATAGTACTTGAGACCACGTGATAAAAAAAATTGGTATTTTCTTTTGATAACTGTAAACTATAAATAAAAGCAGAGTTCAGATAAAGAGAAAATTTATGGTTAAGACAGTGAGAGTGACCCTTTTTATAAGTTGATGATAATGAAATACTTTAAAGGTTTTCAAGAAAAACTGATCAGACATAATGAATAAACTACTTAATGATACATGCAGCAGCGAATTTTGTTGATGATTCTTAAAGCTAAATTACCTAATAAATAAAAATGCTTTCCCTTCTTTCTTTTTCTTTTCCCAGCAGCCCTGCAGGCATGTCAAGGAATTACATGCCAATTACATCAGAATCTTCATTTAAGTACGCAAGCCTAAAAAGGTAATTAAAAATTCAAAAGTAAATTATAATTCTCCTATACCACTCGTCAGACAGGTCTGAACAGTCTTCAAATAGTAAAGACATGAAAAGAAAACAAAAGTACCTTAATAATCATTCACAGAGATAAAAGGAAGTGCACCAGACCCGGTCAATGTTCATACCTAAGACATACACCTTCAAATTCTTTTGTAATTCGAAGGCTAAGAAGGAAAATAGGTCATCCATTTTTTACCAACCCCTCTCCGCTTGTGACGGTGGCGTAGACCTAACACCACCAAACGATTGCAACTATTTGACCTTAGAAAAGGCTACCTCAGGCAGGATTAAATGTTTTTACTGTATGAGCACGTCGTCAACTGAAAGAACATATCGGCAAAAAGAACTTCCAAGTGCTAGCGCGCTGATTTGGAAAACCGCGGTTTGTGTGTGTGTGTGTGTGGTGTGTGTGTGTGTAGTAGTAGTAGTAGTAGTAGTAGTAGTAGTAGTAGTAGGAGGAGGGAAGAGAAGAAGACAGAGAAAAGAATTTTAAAGTTAGAAGGGGTTGAAGAACTTTGTGTGCTGCACGTATCGCTTAATGTATACTCTGGAGATATAGTATCCTGTATGGGAAACGGCATAATGATGAAATAAAAACACATTCTATACATGACACACACACACACACACATATATATATATATATATATGTATATATATATGTATATATATACAGTAATATCATATATTTCCGTAATATCACATGACTGTTTAATCAGTCACAAGTGTACTTTTCAGTGTACTCCATTTATGCAGGATTAAGAACTCGTCTGCACATTCCAATTCAAGTTCTTGTTATCCCTGACATACAACTGGGTTTATACAATGACACTCATCTTCTCCGGAAAGACTGGATCTTTGGAAAGGGGCAAACGCTTTCGGATGAAGTCTTTCCCTTATAACAAAATAGTCGGCAAAAGTAAATGAACATGAGTACATAGCTTTCATTTCGGGGACTAATTTTAAAAGTCTTGAGAATGTTCGGAATAACACTCGTTAACCTCCTTGCAAATGTAAAAAATACTGTCAAGAACATATGTAAAATTTTACCTCCAAAAGATCTTGAACAGTAAAACCTACATCAAAGTTTTGTAGATTACGCTTTATGCCAAGAGATTAATATCATGAAGGCAATAATTTCATTAAGCCATCAACAAAAGTAATGTTCAAATACATATGCGCTCGGTCAGACTTGCATAAGTTGGATTATTTTGGGAGAATTATAACATATAAAGTAAAGGGCCATAACGGATGTTATTAAGTGTTATAACTACATGTTCGACCTTTAACAACAAATGATTACTTGGCAGACTGAAGCTGTCTGGAGAGTTAAAAAAAATAGGAAACTCTAAGCTACTCTATATATTACTATTACATAGGCATATAGGACGGAACCATGCAAAGTAAGAAAACCATAAAAAAATCAAAATAAATATAGGCGAAGAAATTAGCCCTGAATACACATCTGGAAAACCAAAAATTTTAGTACACATAAAGATTCACATACGCAACACATATTCTGGTGGATGTGGATAAAAAGAAAATACATTTTATACATATGTACATGTAAGCATGATCCAAATTTTTAGGTAAGTCAGTTCTACATAAACAACACTAGGAAGCTTAGAATATATACATCCTTCACTTTTATTAGTTCTCTATATGACAAACAGCCTGAATGATGTGTTATCATAATAATTACGACGGCCTTATCAACGACTTTTTTTTTTTATTTATAACGAATTCTTCCAAAACCGGACTTTTCAGCAGCGTAACAACACTGTTTAGATGAAAAACCAATCACAAAAAACCTGAAAGATATTCTTAGACAACTTATCTTGACAAATGCAGGTGCAAGTGTTATTATGAGATAAGAGATGAACTCACAAAGTACAGGAAAGACAGGTTATCAAGTGATTCATGCAATACTCCACTTACTGCAAATTGCCCCGCATTAATTAGAGGGCATGAGGGCGATAAGATCAGAATATTTTGAAATCAAATGCCAATAAATGCAAAACATTTTGTAGGTTACAGTTCAACTGAGCGAGATAATCAGTATCCTTTGAGTTACTGAATAAATGCAAAACTAAACTGATAAAGCAAGATGCGACTGCGGAAATCGAAAATGAAAATGCATAAGCAATTCTAAAAATTCTCCTAAGATAACTATGCTGATAACATTTGACTTTACACTGAACTACGGCAATACAAAAAGAATGTTCTCTATCTCAATTATCGAAAAATTCCAAGATAAAGCTGACGATAAAATGAAAACATTAAACTTCAAACAATTACAATGCAAAAAGTAATCAAGTAAAATCCTTCTTAATCAAAATATTGTAAAACTTGGAGATTTCAGCGCTGGGCGATAATATCAGAATATTTCCAAACCACTCTTGACCGCCAGGCATAACAATTCTAACTGAAAATTAAGAAAACCATTACAATGTAACCATAAAAATGAAAAGGCAATCAACCGCAGAATACTAATCAACCATTAGGAAGTATATAATCAAATAATTATTAATATCTGGCATCAAGTCAGGTGAATGATCATAATATCGGTTATAGAGTTAAGCTCTCTTGTCTCTGAAGTCTAACTCAAACTTAATGAATGAGCTGAAAAAAAAAAGTTGCTCAGTCTTTAGGATTTGACCTAGGGGCTCGTGTAGCCAGGCAGTCTAGTAAAATCAACCCCCCCAAAAATCTGATTTTCATAACACGTAGGTTACAGTTCTAGAACATTTCTCTCTCTCTCTCTCTCTCTCTCTCTCCTGATAAATCCTTCAACTGATCCCTTGTACATAGGTTTCCTTTCCTGTTGAATATCACAATTCTCTCTCTCTCTCTCTCTCTCTCTCTCTCCTGATAAATCCTTCAACTGATCCCTTGTACATAGGTTTCCTTTCCTGTTGAATATCACAACTAATTCTCTCTCTCTCTCTCTCTCTCTCCTCTCTCTCTCTCTCTCTCTCTCTCTCCTTCACAACTGAGCAGCTTATTTTCCTACTCAGTTACCCCACAACTGACAATTAACATCCATATACTTCCAATATGTTTTGTCAGAATATAAGGAAGTTTCCTTTTATGCAAGCAATCTCTATCTCTCTCTCTCTCTCTCTCCCTCTCTCTCGCCTCCCATGTTGAAAGGATTTCAGTGTCTGAAAATATTGCAAGCAGTTTTTCTCTAGTTTCTCGGTAAACTGCGAGCACAGTCACCCCCGGCCCCACAGTCACCCCCGGCCCCTTCCTATCTGCGAGATGATAATGAACATGAAAAATGATACAAGATATATTTCATAAGGACTTACTGTTTATTGTCTTCCTGTCTCACAACAATCTGTGTTCAAGTAGTAAGCGTTTGTAGAATAAACCATTTTTTTATCATAACTCTTGATACAAGAAGATTATTACGTAACTGATTGCTCGCATAGAAGAACACTTCCTATTTCTGTCATAAAAAATACTGCAAAGGATTTATATATATACTGTATATATATATATATATATATATATATATATACATGCATGCACATACATACAAACATACACAGACACACACACATATATATATATACATTCCATCACACCAAATTTTACCTGTAGAGGGGTTGCCCCAGACAGCACTACTATTTCGGTCTAGAAAACCCTTGGGGATGAGGTTGCTAGACCCATCCCATCCCTCTGGCTGCAAGCAACCAAAGTCGACTGAATACCAGGTACATAATAAATTGCTTATGTGAACAAAATCACAACAAAATTAAAGAAATAAGTCACAAGCGTCCGCTTCATCAAGGAATCGAACCCTGGTCCTTGGACTGGGAGGCGATTCTCTAGACCCAAGTATGTATGTATGTATGTATGTATGTATGTATGTGTGTGTGTCCACTACGTACTTGTCATACTTGTCCATTATGTATGTATGTATGTATGTACGTGTGTTTGTGTCCACTACGTACTTGTCATACTTGTCCATCAGTATATGAATCCATATCAATATTTCTGTTCAGTACATGTACAGACTGGGCAGAGTAAGACATCATCGCATGGTGATGGATGTCTTATTCACATTCAAACAAACATGCGTACATACACACACACACATATATATACATATATATAATCGGTAGAATCTTATTTAAGAAAGGTCACACAAAGTACACGTCACACGAGAAAAGTTTTCCAACGCCTTCAAAAGATTTCTCTCACAACAAAGGCTGTAATTAATAAACAACAGATGCCAAACGACAAAGGTTACTCAGATGAAATTCTTAACCAAGAATATCACTGTGAGAGAGAGAGAGAGAGAGAGAGAGAGCCCGTGGACAGCCGTGACATCTGGATTTCAACCTCTTGATTGATGGATGATATTCAGTCGGTAGTTCGAACAGACTCGGGGAAGATTGATGTGATTTCGGTTGTTTCAATGAACAACTGACCCAAGGGAAGTTTCATATCGTCTACTCTTGTATTATTATTATTATTATTATTATTATTATTATTATTATTATTATTATTATTATTATTATTACCATAATACTATTCTTCTTGCATTTTTATACATTTCCATCTATTTACTGATTAATTTTTTTTTCTTAATAAGTGTTATCCTTTCTTTCTATATTCACTTTATTTCCTCTTGTTTCTTACTAATGAACACCATATTCTTTGGAAGCTTGACTTTCAAGTCAGTGGTCCCTTTGGTGGGCTTGTTCTATATGAATAGGTTTCATCTACTGAATAATAATAATAATAATAATAATAATAATAATAATAATAATAATAATAATAATAATAATAATAAATCTGTTACTCTTAGCACAGTAACCATTATTAATTTCCATATTTTTCTGGTACTTGTATCCTTCTTTGACAATGGATGAGTCAATATTTTTCAGTTTACAGACCGAGGTCACAGAGAGAAAATGCTGATTGGGATGACTGCAAAGACTTATTACAAATCAAACTTAACTGATGCAGCAATAATTTTCAGTACATTTTGTTGAATCTGTTTTTATTATTATTATTATTATTATTATTATTATTATTATTATTATTATTATTATTATTATTATTATTATAGAAAGATTAAAATCTGCTTATATTTTTCTGTCAAAGTATATTACGGGTTATACAAGCCACAACACATCTGTGGAATGTAATTTTCATTAAATTGCTCGTGAACAATTATTTTATTATCTTGGGACGAAACAGCATTCTGGATTACGTTCTGCACATCGCTTGCTTAGACAGACCAACTCGAAACTTTCTCTGAACACAAGAGTCCAGGAATAACATGATGGAATTTTGCAGTCATTTTTATCTTAGAAATACAGTGCAAGTGATCTATAACTCATGGGAAAAAAAAGGGGACAACTCTTGTTATTTAACCGGATCGAATAAAACCTACTAAAGAACAGACGTTTGTAAGCTCCGGGGAACACAGAAGCAGGGAGAATTGTGCCAGATTTCATACATTAGAGGGCATGTTTGTTTATATCAAAATACGATATCTTTATTAAGAGCCTGACAAAGACTTGGCAAAACCAATGTCTAATTATGTTACTTCTATTTAAAAAGAGACACGCAATCTGAGAACCAAACACCTACGAAAACATGGTTGGATTTCTGACAGACAATAATTCAGGTGTGAAAACCCACTGATTTGATGTTCCGGAAGCCACTCTATAACCTCAAAAAACTATTATTAATGAATTCAAACAACCTACTTCAAAGTTACGCTTTTGTTAACAAAAGCTCGTTCATGAATAACTCCTTGTAGAGAAACTCAAAAGAAAAAAACACATATGTAAGTATATATATATATATATATATTATATATTATATATATATATACATATATATATATATATATATATATATATAACTCGTACATACATCATACATCAGCCGTGTATGCACACATGTGTTTACCAACGAAAAGCACATTCACACAAATAATCGTGTATGTACGGATATTTACAAGCATACATCCATACATTACCTTTTTTTTCTTATTTTACTGTGAAATCTCTGGTACAACATAATATACTATCCAATACCTACTGAGATGAGATTACAAATTCTTTCTTCAGAGATAAAAATAACTCTTTCCTGTAGGAGTACAAAGATTTACAAGCACACTTGCAGCATGTGCTTACTTCCCGGTAGCAGCTGCTATTCACGCTGTCATAACTACATAAATCTTCTTCGTTCGCAACGTGTTTCGAAAAGCACGTTCGCCTTATCGCTGGCTGTCCGATCAGCAGTTAGGCAACGCTGGGTCTGATCGGTAACTAAGATCAGCAATTAATTAAGAAACGGCAGACGCAGTCGGCACCGAAGTCGCCTGAATATCAGTGGGACAGGATTATATATATACATACACACACACACACACATATATATGTGTGTGTATACGTATATACATATATATGCTTAAAACATCACAGTAGATGCACGTGACTTCAGTGTGTAAGCGAATCCCACAGGATAATGACAGGCAGAAGTTCAGTACCGAGCGCTTTCGCGTTTATTAAAGCATCGTCTGGGCACAAATGAGACACAGACGAAAAGAACGTTACAAAGTAAACAAAAAGAACAAGAATACCAGATGGTCAATTGTCAAAGGGTAATAAACAGAAAGATAATCCAGGACATCAATTTGGGGGTGGGGGAAGGGGGACTGGTTAAACCTTGCAGAATAGAAGAAACATTATACCTTGGAACCTTGATAAAAAGAAAGCAGAGGCATGTCAAGTCAATATGAGGCAGGAAAGTCACCGAAACCATGGCCAGTGAACGGAAGCCGAAAGGTTAGTAACAAACTGGAAAGCTAGAAACCTCAGTAACCTCCTGTTAAGTCAGTAGCCACCTGGAAAGTCAGTAAGAAATATACGGCCATAGTTTTAAATATTCACGTGGACGAGAGAGCAGTCTGCTGGACAAATGACAAGCCAATAAATTGCCATAAACGATCTAGCCAGCCCCATTCATCACGGTCAGTGTCATTGTGGGGTAATTACACTAACAAGGGCGTTGATTGGCTACTCCGTTACGCCACGCCCTCCTTTATCTCACGTCGTGGGCCGCGATTGGTTGACAAATCGCTGGGAGCGTCATGCAAAATCCTGCTCCGTCACTGTGCATTTCGTATAGAAATTCAAGATTAATGTCGTTTGTAGAAGGCAAATATGACATAAAAAAGAATAAAAATGGCTTTGCAAGACAAATATGGTCATGACACGCAAATGCACGTAAACATAAACGCGCTCTTGCCAACTAGGGGAAACAGATTAGCTTTAAAGGCCAGAATTCTTGTTTCTCACGTGCGCTTTCATCAAATTTCGTTCCATAGCCTTCGCTGAATTTCATGATCAGTGAACGGGTGGCAAAGTCCGTATTGGGCCGCACAACTCGTCCTTTTTCAGGCTAAGATAGATTCAAGGCCTCGTCGCTAAAGGCACCATTGTTTTTTTTTTCATTAGCCACACACACACATAATTTGCAGAAGACCACGAATCGCTGCGCGAGAAAACACCGCTAAGATAATGCATTACCCTCTGCGTAACATCCAAATTACCTAATTACCGAGGCATCACCAACGGTTTACCGCACAGCCGCACAACCGCTGACAGAGAAAGATGCGCTGCTGGTCTTGGCCGGGAAAGGGCCAGCTGGCTATCGGAAACTCATTCTGAGCGACTGTGATTTCGATCACGAAATAATAATAATAAGCGTATAAAAATTACTTGGATAGATATAATCCAATAATAAAAACAAATTACTTGGATACATGTTCATGCACGAAATAATAATAATAATAATAATAATAATAATAATAATAATAATAATAATAATAATAATAATAATAAAAGAATAATGGTAAGCTTGGACTTGGACAGATATATTCTAATAGTAAACAAATTACTTGGACACCTGTATATTCACCAAATAATAATAATAATAATAATAATAATGGTAATAATAATTGAACTTAATAGATAATTCTAATAATAAAAACAATACAAAAATTACTTGGACACATGTAAAATAAACGAAAAATAATAATAATAAATCCAATAATAATAATAATAATAATAATAATAATAATAATAATAATGGTAAAAAAAGACTTGGATAGATATATTCTAATAATAAAAAACTTAGACGCATGTATATCCAAGAAAAAATAACAACAATAATGGTAAAAAAACTTAGATATATTCTAATAATAGGAAAAATTACTTAGACACGTAATTACATAAATAGTCCAGGAGCTCTTCCCCCATGCCAGGAGGGGATCTACTGAAAGAATATATATTCTTATATCCATAAATGTAAAAACGATTTTAGGACAAATATTCCCATAGTTCTGTAAGTCTGACAATATTTCACGAAGCATATTATTGTATTCATAAATGTAAATACTTTAGGTCTATTGGAAGTATACTATAGTTTTCACAAACTGATTTGTGTAAATGTATTCCTTTAGTTTTGCAAGTCTGGCTTTATTTTTCCAAGAATCTATTGGGAGCAAATTATTGTATCTAATATTTGTCAAATTGATTTAGGGAGACATTTTCCAGTAAAGCTTTGCGAGTTTGCCCGGATTACACAAAAGGGTTTATGGGATACATATCATAATTAAATGGCTTCAAAATGGCTTATCTTTTCTTTTCAAAATTAGAACAATTTTCAATGTATTGTAAGACTAATCTTACAACAAATTTCATTTTCTACTTTTGCTCTAAAATCCGACTGAACCGCTTTGCAGTATTAAATTGATAAATTAATCTGATTTAAATGTCCCACATTATTTTATCACGAGCACTTTCTAAATAGTAGTACAAGAGATAACAAAAGGAAATGATTAAAAACAGGAAATAATCAAAATTTTACAGTTTTGCTTATCAGTAAAAATTACTATTTTAAACAGAGCTTATATTAAATGTGTAGGCCTTGAAAAGTAGTCAGATATGATATGTCGCAGCATCTTTGTTACCGAAATTTGCAAATTATTTAATTCATGCCCTGCTCAGCTTCTTTTTTCAATATTTTCAAATTATTTCTCAAAGTAACTATTTCAACAAAAATTCCAAAAAAATTGCATATATCTATCATATATATATATATATATATATATATATATATATATATAATATATGTGTGTGTGTGTGTATTTTGTTAATTAGTCTAAACAATAAAGAAAAAACAAGATTAGGACATAGTTACAGATATGACAAACCAGATACGTCTAAGGAGGCCCCGAGATTAAGTTCATAATGAGATTTGAAAATATTTTCGGGTAAGCTTCCATTCACAATTTATATACTGGAAAAGTGATGATAAAAAAAGAGCGACTAAACATTACATCAAAGAATAAAAGTGAAATGGAATTCTCTATTAGCCAGAGTAATTAATTATATTCCTATGTTAGCATTAGCATAAACTTTCCTTACACACTTATACGCAGGCTGATTTAATATCATCTATAAAATTAATTTCAATCATGTTATAAATATTACTAACCACCCTTCCACTTTCCAAATCATTTAATGCATCGCATCCTAGCGTGATGTATTAAGGTTTTACAAAAATAATATCATAAAAAAGAAAT
>NC_089752.1:7255500-7263000 GCF_040412425.1 Macrobrachium rosenbergii
TTAAAAACTTGCACGATTCCTTCAGCTTCTCTTCATTACCACCTAAGACTGTCATCTACAACATCAGCTGCTCCAAATTATTCATACAACCCAACCTCCTTTCTTTTCCTTAACTTCTATAATCACTCCACCCATAAAAATGTTGAACGGACATACCCTACCCTTGTCTTGAACCTACTTTGACAGAACTTGTCCATAAGCCACTTTCTACAAATTCACTATCAGTTTATTTCGTAGTATATATATAATTTTTTTATATGAGCTTTGGGTCCAAGAATACCAGATAACTGTATTCCTTGCATTTACACGTCTTACACTCTTGATTCAACATCCTCCTACTTATCCAACCAGCTAATAATCTCTTATGATTAACCTCTGCAATGGAGTTGGGTTTTAGTTCAGTTTCCTTGTTGGATGGACTACACAGTGTGGATTTTTACGAAAATTTAACCAAATTATTATTATTATTATTATTATTATTATTATTATTATTATTATTATTATTATTATATTATATCAGTAGATGAAACCTATTCACATGGAATAAGCTGAAAGGGACCATTGACTTGAAATTCAATCTTCCAAAGAATGTCGGTTTAAACCTCCCACCACAAACTCTACACTGCAGCAGTAACTGATCGTGATATAAAGCCAGTGACTTTTCATCGCCCTGGGGGAGACGCGAACCCGCGACATCTGAGTGGCTTTCCACGACACTAACGGACCAGCGGACCAGCAAAGGTGGACCTTGTGACTGGCAACGTATGGATAGAGTCTTTGGGGGCATGAATGTAACTTCAGGGGAGATGGGACCTTATTTTGTGGGATGGATTGGGCAGATTTGGAAGAGGTTTGTGGTCTCCAGCTTTTGCCTTCTGTTATCTCACGTCTTGGTCAAAATCCTCACAACTCTAATTGGTCAAATAAAGAGTTATACCTATATATATAACTTAAATATATATATATAAATAAAGTTATACCTATATAAATATTACCTCAAATCCCTATCCAAGTGAATATTTACTCCTCAACTAAATATACCTTAACATGGTTAGCCACATTTATACCATTACCACCATACTGTAGCATCTTGATTGCGTATTCCTTCTATTTTCTCTAGAGCTATCCCTATTAATGGAAGCAAGTTATTACTAAAATTTGTGTATATTTATATACATATATATACACATATATATACATATATATATGAATGTCTTTTACTGTAATATTAAACCACCATACTTTACTGTCTCCCTTTTATTTCTTGCACATTATGCACAGCTCCCCATCACACACCCATCTGACAATGTCACACACAACACTCCCAAACAGGAGTAATAATGGCATGAAAGTCAGAAATGAATGACGGTGAATATTTTAGGAGTATCGATATAATCTACGCGCAAAAATGAGACATAAATTACTGTCGATGGATTCCTGTCGCATATAAAAAAAAAACCCTTATACGAGTTCAATAAAAAGGAGGTATTTTATCCTCATAACACTATTATAATAAGCTCGTTACTTCGATAATCATCTCTCATGTTGGCATTCTAGACATAATTTTCCGGTAGCACTGGGCACTAACTACAGCTCTAAAGTACACTGAGCTGAGATCATCTCCCCTTCAACGCTCTCACTGCGAGTACATATAAATATAAGCGTCTGAATTCATAAACCTTTGAAACACGGTAACCACACAACATATCTACCGCACAAATTTCTCAGTCTCTCCACACACCTAAAAAGCACTTGCGCACGTTCCAATCCATCACTGTACCTATGTTTATTACAGATTGTTCCTATAATATCTTTTGATTTCGAATTCGATAAGCCGCTCTAGCTGCAGCTTTTTGTGGCTTCCAATTTTCCTTCCTTGTGCAATTGGACACACACACACACTGCTACTAAACTGTAATTTTCTAGTTTTCGAAAAGAAACGATTTCCCGAAATGTTACATTGTTTTTATACAAAAATGTTTCTATATTAATTCTATTTTTTTAGCAGGAAAAATGCACAAGTGTGGGTTTTTATTATTATTATTATTATTATTATTATTATTATTATTATTATTATTATTATTATTATTATTATTATTATTATTATTAAAGTAGTTTAACCAAGACCACTGAGCTGACTGGTTAAACTACTTTAATAATAATAATAATAATAATAATAATAATAATAATAATAATAATAATAATAATAATAATAATAATAATAATAATAATAGCCTTGAGGAAAAAAAAGAACCCACACCTGTGCATTTTTTCTGCCAAAAAAAAAAAAGAAATAATATAGAAACATTTTTGTATGAAAACGATGTAACATTTCGGAAAATTGTTTCTTTTCGAAAACTAGAAAAAGTTACTAACACAGGTATAGCTACCCAAATCAAGCTACGGTATAACCTTTCTTACCTATTCGTATAATTTTGCTTTACAATGGTCTCATTTCTCAGCTTCGCATATTATTTGCTATTTTCAGCCATCTTTCATTTCACAGCTTTAACAAGATTATCACCCATTCCTCTCCTCTACACGCTCTAACTTTAATAACACTCCTAGGAACGTATTAAAAATGTCCACAAAATACATCACGGCTTTTATAAGTTATTGCTGCTTATTGTTGCGTCACACTTCACTGATAAATCCATTCAACGCAAGGAAGTTTATTCTTCCTCTGCCCCTCATTAATACCTTATCAATAACGCAATTAGAATCATAATTAGGCAGCGATCTACACGGCTATCTAATCCGCAGCAGTCTACTTCCTGTGTATGGCTCCATACGCGTCACAGGAGGAAGCTCAGAGGTAGGTATGCCACTGCAGTCCTTAATATTTAATGATATTACGGTCGTCAAACATCCTTATCGACATACTGCACAAGTTCCTCGTTGGACGAGTCGGTAGAGTTCTCGGCTAGCACTCTGCTAGGCCCGAGTTCGAGTCTCCGGCCGGCTAATGAAGAATTAGAGGAATTTATTTCTGGTGATAGAAATTCATTTCTCGCTATAATGTGGTACGGATTCCACAATAAGCTGTAAGTCCCGTTGCTAGGTGACCAATTGGTTCTTAGCCAAGTAAAATAAGTCTAATCCTTCGGGCCAGCCCTAGGAGAGCTGTTAATCAGCTCAGTGGTCTGGTTAAACTAAGGTACACTTAACTTGTTTGACATACTGAACACATTCATATACCATAAGACCAAAAAACTTACTAGGCAAGCTTCCACAGAAAAGTGTATGTTTGAAAAAAAAAAAACCACTTCAGGCTGAAAATTTGGGTCTATTTCCATCGTCTGAAACAGAACCATCTGAAAATGATTAAGTGTCCCCCGATATACCCACTGGACATGCCATGCCCGTAGAGGGATACACCATCGGTAATGAGCCAGGAGGGAAGTGTAGCAACATCGTTCGAAAATAATTTAAAAAACTTAGCAAAAGGAACAATTCTACATCTATAGTAACCTTTCGCCTTGTTCCACATCATCATCATCATCATCATCATAATATAATAATAATAATAATAATAATAATAATAATAATAATAATAATAATTTCCACAATTCACGTACCTCTCAATTTTTTTTCTCTATTTTCACATTTAAATCTATTTGGCGCTGTTCTCTGTGAAAATAATTGAAATCACTTCTTTGCTTCAATAGGAGCTTCTCGGGAAACGAGAACCTTCCCTCGCACAATGTACAGCAGAAAAACAACAGACTACCATTTCACACATTCAATTTATCCCTACTCTTCCAATCAATTCTGTGTTCTGCTTCGCTTTTTCCATAACCAAGACTGTCTATCAGCTCGCATTACCATAATAACGTATAGATTCACTGACCGGAAAGCATTATATTTTCTTTCCACAGCCTTCTTTTTCACAGAGATATTACACATTCACAGCAGAAACGCTTTTGTTGCTCAGCTGATCCTCCGACCCGCACAATTACCGATAAGTTTGGTAGGATTAAGAATAGGTGCCCTTTACCGAATGCCATATGCCGCCAGTAGACATTTCTCTTTGGGGCTGGGTCTAAGCACCTAACAACCTTATCTGTCGTGAACACTGTATGATTATATAACGGTGGGTAAGGCTATCGTGTGCCACCCCTTCTACAAAGAAATTATTCACCTCAGACTGGCAAAGTTTTCCATACTCTATAAAACGCCGGTTTGAGTGAATAGGTTAATTAATTAGACACTTGAAACTCACAACATAACTTTGCATATTTTTTATTCATCGGAGAAAGAACTACGACTCTTACGTTAATCAAGCTATATATTGGAATTCTGTTTGTGAAAATTTTACTCTAAAGCTATCGTTAGCTGGATAAAGCAGACTGAATATTAAGAAAGTGAAGTACATCTTTTCTAAATACACTCTAATTACTATTACCGTAAATTTATAAATGTTGAAATGTAAGTAGATCAATAAGTAGATCAACAAACATTTATTGTTAGAGATGAATTTCAAGTGAACTGCACGGCATACATTACAATAATTTCAAAAAAATAATATATATATATATATAACCTATATATATATATATTTTATATATAACATAAATAATATTTTATATATATATATATATATATATAATATAATAAAAACTATATACCATATGTATATACATATATATAAATGGCTGTATATGTGTGTGTGTGTGTGTGTGTAGGTTCCAGCATAACTCTGAAACGCATTAAGCAATTTCAACCAAACTTCATATACATATCACTTACTATCTGGAAAAGAATGCTGTGGGGGTAAGACATCACTAGCACCAAAGGGCACCAAAGGGGGTGTGGGTGGGAAGGGCTTCACTGAAACAGGCAGGTTCTGCCTGTAGACTTAGTAACTACATAAACTACGGGTTTATCATACCTCATTTCGGTATACATATGACTAACGATCTGGAAAAGAATACTGTGGGGGTAAGACATCAATGGCACCAAAGGGGGTGGGTGTGAGGGTGGGAAGGGGGTTACATGTAGCGACAGATATTAATGTCTAGTCCATAGTTTTTGAGGTCGCTGAGATGAACAGTGACACTCCGGTTGCCCTTTAAGTCCAAGTTCAGCCCCGATAGGAAGTGGGGGGGAAGTGTGTGTGTGTGTGTGTGAGAAGGGGTGAAAAATAAAATGTCAAAAATGACAGTGTTTAATCCACAGTTTTTGAAGTCACTGAGATGAATAGTGAAACTCCTGGTGCCCTTTAGGTCCAAGTGCAGCCCCGATATGAATGAGGGGGGGGCGAGAAGGGGTGAAATATAAAATGTCAAAAATAGTGGGAATGTAATTGAAGCAACTATCTTAACAGGAAAGGAGAGAGTGAGAGGGGAGGAAGTCAGAGAGAGAGAGAGAGAGAGAGAGAGAGGAGAGTTTATTGGTTGTCAATCAGAGTTTTCCTGCAGTGCCTGGCTGGTCATATAATATGTATAGATATTATATATATATATATATATATATATATAAATATACTTCATGAGAAAATCCAACACTAAATTTTTAATAATTTTAGAAGTACTTCTATAATTACACCATTATTAATATCATCCTTTAAAAACAATACATCATATATATATATATATATATATATATATATATATATATATATATATATATGCATATAGGTATATTTGTATATGTATATATATGTATATATAGATATATATGTATATATATGTATATGTTATATATGTATATGTTATATAGCCTACATATGTAATATAAACTGTACTACCAGAAGAAAATCTAACAAAAAATTCACACTACTTTTAGAAGTGACTTCTTGTATCATGACATCATTATTAATACTATCCTTTAATAAAAAATTATCTTATTTATTACTAATAATACTATATCATAGATGTTTACACTAGCGATTCCTGACCGACTTCAAAACTGGGACCTTCAAATCCTCCAAAGCACACTGCAATAATCTCTACGAAAACAAAAGATCAAATCTCACCCGTCCATCCATCCCCTCCCCCACAAATCCCCACGCCTTCCCCCTCCCACACCTCTATTTCTTCCTAAACTTATAAAAAATGAAAGAACAACAAATGACACTTCCCACAAGGCACCTTACTTATTTACAGGAGACACATAAGGAAAAGCATTGCGGAATTATTTTTTCCTTTTTTCTTGAGAAGGAATTATTCAAAGGCTAGACTTGACTGACGATGGACGTGGCATGCAGCGGCGTTATCAACAATTAAGACGGAATTCACAGCGTCCGAAAGGAACGGCACCAGCTGTCGCCACTGGTCGCTCGGAGTCGTCTAGTGAAACTTGCATCTGAGGCTGACAGACGCGCAGGCGAAATTTTAACTAGGCGTAGTATGAACACAAAGGAAACCGCGGGAAAACGGACTTTGGAAAAAGATGCGCCCTCTTCATGTTCCCCTGTAGAGAGTCTGTGGCATTTTCGAAGAGTGACATTTCAAGCTTCTTCGGCTCAATAATAAATGAATATACAAATTGAAAACGACTCATCCTCACTGCTGATACGAAAACACAGCATTCAATCTATCCAAGAGAGAGAGAGAGAGAGAAATACGAGGAATGTAAATAAAGAACTATTTTTTTCAGGCATTTGCTACGTGGAAACCTTACAGAAAAGGGGCATAAAGATACCGTTAAATTATTTTGGAAGAAACGTAGGTAGGAATCACAATATGTTCACCTAGAACTTCAGCTTGGTTTCACTGCATTCTTATTTAAAACAACACGTGCAAATAAATTCTAGACGGATATACCGATGATAACCTCTTATAAAGAGAGGTAATAATTTTTGGGATCATATAATATTAAACAAAATTAGCAGCCAAAAACTGTTTAAGTTAAACAGCTCTTTAAGGCAAAGTAATCAATCACCTTCTTTAATTTTATAAACAAAACTATGTTCCTTACGCAAAATTCTATATTTTACAAAATGAAGTACAAAAATTTGAATCCCTCTCTCTTTTGCAGTGCACAAACTCTCAAGCCTTGTTAATAATTTCGCTTAAAGAAGTGGCGAGAGGAAAAACTAGCCTTACACTAATAATGACGGGAATGCATAATTTTTTTTAATCAACTTCAGAGAATTGTTTCTACACATAATAATTAATTCGTGGCGAGAGGAAAAACTATAGCTTTGCACTAAAAATGATGGGAATGCATAATTTTTTTTTTTAATCAACTTCAGCGAACTGCTTCTAGACATATTAATTAATTTGCAAGTACAGGTTCGCATGTGAGCAGCCAATATACATCAGAAACAAGAAGTAAGCAGGCACAGCGATATACTTAATAATTTTTTTAGCAATAAAATCATTAACGGATCTTGGGTAACCACTGAGTGTTGCATTTAATTCAAATTTCATTTAAACTTCCTTTCCTCGGCCATGACAGACTACATTCGGCGTTGAAAGACAAGATTGCACTTAGCGTGAATACTGCATGCGCAGTCGACTTCCCGACAGAATAAAAGCTTTTAAGTAAAGCACG
>NC_089752.1:7268000-7453000 GCF_040412425.1 Macrobrachium rosenbergii
AGCGGTTAAGGGACACACCGAAATAATAAAACCATTTTTGAACATCAAATACGGTCTGAATAAAGAAAAAATCCCAAGTACACGTTTCCCACAAACTCCAGTTATATTATTTTTTCCTCATTCCTTGCTAGGCTTTAATATCCTAACGCTTAGATTAACAATCCTAGTGATTCCCACCTTATAGCGGTAATATTCTCAAGAATTCGATAAAAATCCCCTTTCTACATATATACCGTATTTAACATTTGGAACAATACAAATCTATTAAATGAAACGCCGCTACTGCTAATAACAATAGGGATGATGAAATTAAAACTACAACAATGAAATCGCTGTCAACAAACATAAAAATACAGTAAAGTTCAATTAAAAGTATGCTACCATTTACAATTCCATCTTAATTCCTACGGAACCACACTCATGCTAATTGGTCTTGAAAGTCGCGGGGCATCTACCTGAATTGAAAGGGCCAAGAGCTTGCCATCGATTCTGAGTAATCACAGTGCCTACCAGTCCCTCTGAAGGCCGTCTTCCCCTCTTCACAAGGCCACCTGAGCCCACGGAAACGAGGGGGTTCCCTTCCGAAAGCCAGAGCCGGCCTAACATCCTGCCATGCATTAGCAAGACGATCGCCCATGATTGCCCTGAACGCCTCTTTCTGCTCTCTCCCCTTTCGTAATGACGCCCGTAATTGCAGGGCAGGGCCCCAGCGGAGCGCCCTCCTGCATGACGGTAATGGAGGAGATGGGGAAGATGGAGGACAAGGTAGGGAAGCGCGCGCGCACACACGCAGAAACACAAACTTAATTTTCCCGATGCATCATACGTACGACACTTCGACTCCTCCAAGGCGTTACCCTCGCTTAGGCAATTTTCCTACCGGTTCTCTTCTCCTTCGGCGAGGGAGGGATTGTTTTTCCTCGATCTAAGGAGCCACTCGCTTCTAATGAAGGAGAGATTAAGCGCTACCTGGCGTCACGACGTCATTAGTTTCGCAGAAGTTGAAAATTGGAAGAAGTAGAAGATTGAAAGATTGGAGTGCCTTGAGAAGTGATTAATAAAGACGTTTTTAATGAAAGCACTTGTCCTAAGCATTTTTGAAAAAATCCTTTGGTTGCGAGCATCGTCTGAAAATTACCACTAATAACATTAGACACTCAACAAATACGGAAAAGTGTCAGCCTGATCTTTCCTACTAACACACATGACACTCAGTTGCTTAAAATCTGCTTGGATTTCCTCGTAAAAGTTTTAGTTTTCTTGACCATCTATTTCTCCCATTCCCTTTACGTGACCAAACCATGCATTCCAACACCATGACAACTTCCATTTCTTCACTATTCCAACACCAAGACAACTTTCATTTCTTCACCATCTTACCTTCTTGTTTTTACCCTTATTTTTTCAACTTTCACCACATTCAGCTATTTCTCCCCAATACTCGTTCAACACAGAACCAACGTCGTACAAAATGCAACCAGCTTCCAGTCACACGCTCCTGTCTTGTTCGGCAACCCCATATTTATGCCATAAGCACTCTGCATTTCCTAATTCATCCCATTCACAAACGTTAATAATGGCTATGGCATAACAGGTTACGCATTCTTATCGTACAATGTATCAGGCCTTCCCGCTACATACACCGGACCAAATTTCGTGTTCATACTATTTTTTTATGACTGGTAATTTCTGCTGTCATTTGGAAAACACTCAAGCTCTAAATCCTCGTTTTCATATTTTTTTCAATGGCTGGTGAATTATAGATAGAGTGGTATGAAAAAAACAGAAGATAAAATGCATAAGTGGGCATAATGGATGGCCGCCTTATCAAACTCTCAATCAGCCTTCGTTGTCGCAATTTCATATGATTAATGAACTGTAGATACGGTCACAAGAAAAAAAAAATGAAAAAAGCTCAAAATAGAGTTGCGGGTAAAATGGATGACCACGTCCTGCCTAAGGGTACAAATGATTACGGTAATGGCATATTGGTAGGTAATGTGTACTGGCTGTGTAAATGTCATGGCCTCCACCAACCCTAAAACCAGAGGCCTGGAGAAATGCAAAAGGGGGAAGGGGAAAGTTGGAAGGAGGCCTCCTTCGCTCTCCTACGATTCCATGACAGGTGACTTTTACCAAAGCGAAATAAACTAGGCAAAATAAATTACAAGTTGGAACGTAACCAGGACAAGAAATCTGCGGATGACGGATTAGAGAGGGTTGTGATTTTGGTGGTTCAAATTAGACAGCACATCTTACAAAAATGCCATGAGCAGTAATGTTACATTAAGCCATTCATACTTCAGGTTTAGTTTAACCTTAGTTCTAGGTAACCTTTGCAACGAAGTCTGTTCAAAACGCCATCCCATGTGTAACATAAAGGATATTACATTAAGTGTAAGTCTGAAAGAAACATAATACCACAGAACAGTTTTTAAGCACTGGTGAATTTAGTCAATAATGACAATATTCTTTTAACTATTATCAGAATATATTAAAATATCAGAAAATTTTAATATTAACAATAATAATGCCACATATTCCTAAATTAATAAAAATTTTACATTCTCATAACTGCTATCGTTATACACTAATTCAAAGAACTGTTTTTAAATCATGAGAGCGTTATCAAAAATGGAAATGAACAAGAAAAACTTTCCAATTGCAGTGCCAGAAAAATATGAATGAGCAAAATCTACTGGGAAAAGATAACAGGAGACAAGTGACTATTATCAATCATATACAAAAATAAGAGTTACCTTTTGTAACTTGTAATTGTAAAATGAGAATATCATTGCTTGTTGTGGGCTTCTCAAAATCATTTCACAAAGTCATTCACACCCATACACACAAACTCACTTTCTCTCTAAATTACCACACACACACACACACACACACACACACACACACATATATATATATATATATATATATATATATATATATATATATATATATATATAAATAAATGTATATAAAAATAAAGACAAAATCGACGAAAAGAAAGAAACATGGAGTGCTGCAGGCCTTTCGATTTATAGTCCTTTACTTAGCAGACTCAGACTCAGTCTGCTATGTAAAGGACTATAAATCAAAGGCCCTGCAGCACTCCAATGTTTCTCTTTCCTTCGTGGGATTTTGTCTTTATTTTATATATTCATCACGTTCCATATTCTCGTGATTCATTTACACACACACAATATATATATATATATATATATATATAAATATATATATATATATATATATATATATATATATATATATATATATAAATATATATATATATATATATATATATATATATATATATATATATATATATATATATATATATATAACACATCACACGGGAATATATACAGTATTTTATGCTGCCGTGGTAAACCGGATGAGAAAAGACATGACAGACAACAGCAGTGATCTTTAAGGGCTGTCTTCAAGATAATACCCATGGTTCTTTTACGAAAAATCCCCCATACAACGGGGCTACAGTAGATATCATTTTAATAGATTTGTATGACTGGGGTTTAACCACATTCCACTTCAAAAGCTTTCCGAATTCCAACTAAGGTCCACCACGAACTGTTCTTTTTAAGACATGTTACTTGTATGATATCTTTGAATTCGAGTATTATTATAACCAAGTCTGAATAAAACGCTGGGCTGTCAAAAGATGCAAAGAAAAAGCATTACGCTAATGAATTAATTATCTAAATTTTCTTAAACAGCGTATTTTCATATTCGCAATTTGGAATATCAAAGTTGTTGCAAAAATCACCGCTCACACATTACTGGCGTAGCGAGAGCGGCAGTTGGTTACAATGTGAAAAGAGTAACCAGCAGAGTCTCAGTGCATTAGATAGTTATGAGGTGGGAAATCTTAATGACTGCAACAACAGCAATATGCAAGAGATAAGACCGGTTAATAAGAGGAGAGTTGAGAGTCGGTGTAAAGCCTTTCCCTTGTTAATAATGATCGTTACTGAAACTTGCAACTTACCTTTTACCGATATGATGTGGCGGCAATGTATCACAATGAGGCCGGCAAGCTGAAAGAAAAAGAACATGAAAATAGTATCTTGCCCAAAAAAATAACCTTCATAAAAAAATGCAGGGGCCGGTTGGAATCTTAATCTGTCATCACTAATAATAATAAAAAAAAATTGGGTGGAAGGTATCTTACTAGTGATACCGTGTTAAGACTGAGTTCGCTTCTCTGTAGAAGGCAAAAATGAATACTGTACACACACATACAAATATATAGTGTGTGAGTGTGTGTCTGTATGTGTAACTGTAATTGTAATATCCACATGCCCTCTTAACTTCTCGAGGCCAGGTCGGCGACGTGACCTCGTTCTGATTACTCGGGATGCGGTTTAGATTCCCGCTACCTACATCAGAATTACTTCATATTTGAAAATTTAAACTTGATGAATAATACTGCCAAGGGTCCAAAGGTACCCAATAGTTACGCTGTCATTTTCAAGTTGTATTTGCAGTTACAGCTTTGAAAAATCATTTTCAATTTATTCTCATGTTTTAGAATATTTTTTAATCTTGAACTCCATTTGTATTTCTCTTATATTTATCTTATTTCTTTCAATTTATTTTATTAATACAGTTTACTTTTATTAAGACAATTAATTTATTGTGCTTTTAATGGTTTTCTTATGTTGGTCATTCATTTAAACCTGATGATGTGTATATCTACCTCAATAGCTTGCATCATAAAATCTTCAACCTACCCTTGACAATATTCATCGTCAACTTATATATAATTTTTAGGCAAATAACAGAAGAATAAACAAAATACAAAAAAATAATATAAAACATCTGCGGATAAAGCTAGCTAGATGTTATTTATTAATGAACCAATGGCCTATTCCAGGCCAGACAGCACGCAAATAATAAACCACACATAATTACGATCAAGATAAAGTACGAGAGAGAGAGAGAGAGAGAGAGAGAGAGAGAGAGAGAGAGAGAGAGAAAATTAACCTACTAGTATTAGCATACTGGCCAAGTCATTAACGATGTATATTAGTACGTAAAATCAAACAGAAACTTACTCTTGTGTCTACCAAAGTTCCACTAACATCACGACATATTCTTGATATCAGTACTATAGAAGAAGGGTTCGCAAATTCTTAAAGAGTAATATAAATAAGTAGAAAAGTGTACGGCAATATAAACTGATACCATCAATAAAAATTATGTACAGCAAACGGAGATTTATTCTCCTAAGGCAGCTGCGAGCGTTGACGTTATTCATCAATCAGACAGCGCAACAACCACCTGTTTTACGAGAAATTAAATGTATACTGATGTATTGCACTACAAAAGAGGATAAAGTGATAATGCATACGGAATGCAAATTACTATTTTTCTTTCTCACTGTCATCATATACTTAAGACCGTAGGACGAAAATGAAAGATGATAATGAAATCATTTATTCTCTCTCTCTCTCTCTCTCTCTCTCTCTCTCACACACACACACACACACACACACACACACACATATATATATATATATATATATATATATATCTTATATATATATATATATATATATGTATGTATAATTACGTGTGGGAGTGAATTTGCAGCAAATAGTGGGTTTCAATGATTTCAGATTTCAAAAGATTTTTTTTTTTTTTTTATAAAAATCTAACGACACCTTTCGGGATATGAGAGTGCATTCAAATGCACATGAAATACTTCACGATGACAAACAAACACAGATTCAAATGCCTTACAATATATATAAAAAAAATCAAGGACTAGTTGTGCACCTGTGGCCAAATTAAATTGTACAACTTATTTACATGAGAGGGCTATAATTTTTATTTAATGGCCCGAATGACCTAAAAATATCACTAACAGAAGTAATTCAAAATTGGTATATTATGAGTTTTACAAATTTGGTAAGATTACCAAAGGGAAATGGTAGGTCACATTTATTGCTTGCCTTTATCACGGATTTTATAACGAAAAAAAAAAAATTGATTGTAGATGGAGGCTGCTGATGACCTTGTCTTAATCAGCCAACCGCCACAAGCTCTGCAAAGCTTTCTTTATAAAGTGAATCGCATATCTAAAGAGATGGGATTCAGGTAAATTTAATTAAAACATACAACGAAAATAAGTTTATGGACACGATGAGATTAATAAAGTCGAGTCTTTCAGATGTTAAGGAAACAACGATATCCAGCTGCGTCACGTGAGCTGGAACTTACTGAAAGACTATAAAAGGTAAATCAAACAACGGGAAGGCTGAAAAAAAAAAATTTTTAGAAATCAAATGGACTAAATAAAATTGCACACGAAAGTAAATACTTATCTCCAATATTGTCGGCACTGTAATCCGGATATGAAATCGTGGTATGACAACGAAACTAACTCCAAAATATTTTGTCACTTTCAGATATGGCTTTATGAAGAACACCAGGAGTCTGATGGAATGGAATATAGAATTTAGGTCAAAGGCCAAGCGCTGGGACCTATGCGGTCATTTAGCGCTGGAAAGGGAATCGAGAGTAGGTAGGTTTGAAAGGCGTAACAGGAGGAAAACCTCGCAGTTGCACTAGGAAATAATCGTTAGAGAGGGTGGATAGCAATTTGGAAGAAAGATAATATGAATGGAGGTACAATAAAAGGAATGAAAGGGGTTGCAGCTAGGGGCCGAAGGGACGCTGTAAAGAACCTTTAGTAATGCCAACAGTACACCCCACGAGGTGCATTGACGGCACTACCGCCACTCTCCCCCCCCCCGGGAAGAACCGTTTATGAAGCTTATTGTTTCTCATACATATTGTTATTCTGCCATGTTAGTTGTCGTAATCTGTGCTTTGGCCTTTATCTTACCTTACAGACCTTACAGACCTTACAGTTCATTCGGGTTGCCCCAGGTCCCTCAGTGTGAGGCACCTTTGATGTCTACCAGAGAATTGCTAACGCATCTTCCGGTATATTTTGCATCTTCCAGTCTTGGATGGTCTGGGGATGCATCTTAGATATTTGTCGAGCTTATTCTTCAACACATCTACGCTCACTCCTGTTATATTCTCAGATGAGCTGGTAGCGCATTGAATAGACGCTGCATTATCGATGCTGGTGCGTGGTGGATTAATGTCCTGTGTGCTTTCCTTTAGTTTTCCTGGTATAGTTTTGGCACTATTAATCTACCTCTGCTTGCTCTTTTTGATATTTTTAGTTCCATGATGTTTTCGGTAATTCCTTCTATCTCGTTTCATGCTTGAATTACCATGAAGCGTTCTCTTCTCCTTTCAAGACTATATAAATTTAAGAATTGTAGTCTTTCCCAGTAGTCAAGGTCCTTAACTTCTTCTATTCTAGCTGTAAATGACCTATGTACACTCTTCTATTTGTGCAATATCCTTTTGGTAGTGTGGGTACCATATTATATTGCAATATTCAAATGGACTAATGTAAATGCGTTTTATAAAGCATAATCATGTGTTCAGCTTTTCTTGTTTTGAAGTGCTGAACAACATTCCCATTTTTGCTTTGCATTTTGCCAATAGAATTGCTATTTGATCATTGCATAACATATTCCTATTCAACATCACACCAAGGTCTTTAACTGCTTCCTTGTTTGTGATTGTCTCATTATTAGGACCTTTATATGCATATAGCATTCCTACTTTATCACCATAGTTCATTGATTCAAATTTATCAGAGTTAAATACCATCCTATTTATCTCTGCCCATTTATATATTTTGTTTAGGTCTCTTTGTAGCGAGTCCCTATCTTCATCACAAGCAATTTCTCTACTTATTCTTGTGTCATCTGCGAAACTTCTTACTACTGAGTCCTTAACATTACTGTCTATGTCTGCAATCATAATCACAATCAGCAATGCAGCTAACACTGTACCTTGTGGTACACGGATATTACCGTAGCTTCATCCGATTTCTCATCGTTTGCAATCACTATCTGTTTTCTGTTTTGCAAAAATTCTTTTATCCATCTTCCTACTTTGTCAACAATGTTATGTTTTCTAATTTTTTCGCTAATATATTATGATCTACCTTGTCAAAAGCTTTTGCAAAGTCTAGGTAAACCACATCTGTATCTTTTTCATTTATCATATTTTATATATGCTTTCATGGTGGACTAACAGTTGGGTTTGTGTACTTTTTCCGGTACAAAACCATGTTGTCCTATATTGAACAATCTATTTTTCATTAAATGTTTCATTATATTTTTTTTCATTACCCTTTCATATACTTTCATAATATGAGATGTCAGACTCACAGCCTATAAATTACTTGCCTCTAGTCTTGAACCACTTTTGAAAGTAGGAGTAATATATGCTAATTTATGCTCATCATGAATCTTGCCTGTATCTATACTTTGTCTTAATAATATTGCTAGTGGCTTTGCGATTGAATGAACCACTTTCTTTAACAATATGGCAGGTACTCCATCTGGTCCTGCTGCTGATCCATTTTAATTTCATTAATAGCCTGCACAATATCGGCTTCTGTAATATCTATATCTGATAAGTATTCAGTATTTTCATCTCTTATTTCTGTATCATTATCTTCATTGTCAATTCTAGGTGTAAATTCACTCTTATATCTTTCTGCTAATATGTTACATATTTCCTTTTTTTCATTCGTTAATCGCCCTTCAATTCTTAGAGGGCCTATTTCTACTCTTATTTTATTCATCTTTTTTGCATATGAATAAAAAGTTTTAGGGTTTTGCTTGATATTTTGTAGTGTCTTTTCTTCTAGGTTCCATTTTTCATTTTCTTTTGATTGTATAATCTTTTGTTCTGCATTTTCTATCTTACTTTTTAGTTCCATCACTTTCCATGCATTCTTTTCTTTTACAAGAGCTTTTTTCCACTTTCTGATTTTCTGGAACAAGATCCTTCTGTCTCTTGGAATTTGTGATTGATGTTTACTTTTTTCTTCGATATATTTTTCCACTATTTCCTCTAATATTTTATATAATATATCGGTATTTACCTGTATATCATCACTTACAAATATGTTTTCCCATTCTTTGTTTAATTCTTCATTTATTTTTGACCAATTTATATCCTTACTATAGAAATTGTATTTTCCATATCCTTCCCATTTTTTCGTCTCTTGCTTTTCTGTTTTCGTGTGTTCTGGAACGGACTGTTAGTTCTATGACATTATGGTCCGAAATACTCGTGTTATATACTATTATTTCTTTAACATAGTTCACCTCATTCACAAATACTAGGTCTAAAATATTATCCTTTCTTGTTGGTAGGTGATTTATTTGCTGAATGTTATGTTCTAGTAGCATGTCTAATAGCTTTTCAAATTGCCTCTTATCTTCTGCACTACTATTGCTCTCTTTTTTATATGTATAAATACAACCACAGTCTCCTATTCGTTCTTTCCATTCTACAAAAGGAAAGTTAAAGTCTCCGGATAGGAGTATAGTCCAGTCCTTGTGATTTCTACATATTTCATCCAATTTTTCAATTATTATGTCAAATTCTTTAGTATTAGGGGGTCTATATATTACAATGTTCACTAATTTTTCAGATTCAAATTCTACCACTATTAATTCACATTCTGTGTTACTATATTTCTCACAGATTTTTCCTTGATTGGCATCTCTCCCATATATCGCGGTTCCCCTTGATTTTTATTTTTCTATCTGATCTATAAGTTTGGAAACCCTTTATCTGGTCATCATCTTGGGAATACCAGGTTTCACTTATATTCAATATTTCTATTTTTTCATTTTGGGTTAGTTCTTTTAAGAACTCTATCTTTCTTTTTGAGTTACTCAAACTAAACCTATGCTGTTCATCACTATGATGGTTTGCATATTATCTCCATTATCAAATATGGGTAATAATAAGGATTTTCCCATGTCTCTTTCCTGTTCTGATATGTTGATCTTTTTTTCATTTCCAGAAATTCGTACATTAAAAAATCCAGCTTTTCCATTATATTTGATCTTCCATCTTCATTTTGATTCATTTTGTGCATAAACCTGCATTTATCTCCATATCTGCACCATCCCCTAGCATCATAGATACATTGCTTGTTCCTTGTGCTATATCTAGGTGCTGATGCCTCATATCGTGGTGCTGACATTTTATAATGAGTTGTTGGCTTGCTTTTTGCCTTCATCACATGATCTTTGTTCCTTTCTTTATTTGTTTCACTTTTACCTTGATTTTTTATATGTATTTGGTTTTGATTTTGGTTTTTCATGGCTACAGGATGCATGTACCTACATTTCTTATTAAACCTACATCCATTTCCTTCTTTCCAGTTTCTACATATTTTTGGATGTAGATCGCTGCATTCCTCTTCATAGCCATCTAGATATGCACATTTGCCATAGATCTCATAATTGTGACATATCTTGGGATGTTTGTAATAACATCTTTCACTAAACCTGCAATTCCCTCTTTTCAAAAGGGTATACTGTGTCTTTATTTTCTTTTTTTTTCTTGTTCTTTCCCATCGGTATGAAGATCCGTACAACCTCTTTGGGATTTTATTTTGATTTATCATGTCATAATTTATTTCTTCATATGTATGTTGCTGTAGTGCCTCATATGTAAATCTATGAGTTTCTCTGCATCCATACTCTTATCCTGTTCTTTGTTTTCATTACTCTTTCTCTCTCTTCAGTCTTATTTTCTTCTTTTCTATTTTCCTCTTCTTCCTCTTCTTCACCTTCTTCATCCTCCACAATCTGTACATTAAGTCTTGATTTAATGACCTTGTCTATCCATACTAGACATGTTGAGCAAAAATATTTTTGTGTCCTTATTTTTATTTTGCTTTACTTCAGCACATGAAGGATGCTTTTGAGTACGTGGGTAGCATAGCATTTCCTAATCAGGCTTTGTGATTTACAATGCTATACCACACTCTACATAGTTTATATGCTTTAGGCATCCGTTTGCCTATTGCATCAATCAATATATTCACTAATTTCACCATACTTATTTTCTTTGATGGAATGTGTTGATTTTTGTAGATTTTCTTTATAAGTCTTTTGATAACTTACACTTTCATTGGTATCCCTTCCATTATTTTCATTATATTTTCTACAGATTTGCTCCAGTTTGAAGAATCGTATCCTTTCAATATGTCTGTGAATGCTTTCGCATCTTTTTGGTCGACGTTGTTATTCATCTCCACGATAAGTAAGCAGATTTCTCTGCTTGCCAATTCATCATATTGACATCGCCGATGCAAGCAAGGTTTCTCCATCTCTGCCACTGTTAGTCGACTCCTCCATGATTTTCAGATTTTAATAATTCACTCCGAAAAACAACTTATTAGACGGTTTATCACTCTAATCTGATATTAAGCTAATCACCGATAGTTCACGAACACTTTTAGCTATATTTCATTCCGCTAATTGTATGTTAGACGCCAGACATCGGGTAGATTATTCAGACCAAGAACGACAACGTCTCACCGAGAGAATTTCACATCACCGGTTTGAATTTATTTTGCTTTAGGATACACCCATTTTTGCCAGGCAGTTATTTACCTTGAAGACTCTGTTTTATATCTACAAATCGTTAATGCTCCACCCTTCATTACCGTTTCCAGGTTACATTATGAAATATAATAATAATAATAATAATAATAATAATAATAATTACTGTCGGTGGTGTGGCGGGTCCGGTGACCGGCCAGCAGCCCCCCAACTGCTGGTCGCTCGCCCTTCCCGGCCGTTGCGGGTCTCCACCAGGTGTCGGCAGCAGCTTCTCTTGGCTTTGGTCCTGTAGGTGGTATGGCGGGTCCGGTGACCGGCCAGCAGCCCCCCAACTGCTGGTCACTCACCCTTCCCGGCTGTTGCGGGACTCCACCAGGTGTCGGCGGCAGCTCCTCTTGGCTTGGTCCTGTAGGTGGTGTGGCGGGTCCGGTAACCGGCCAGCAGCCCCCCAACTGCTGGTTGCTCACCCTTCCCGGCCATTGCGGGTCTCCACCAGGTGTCGGCAGCAGCTTCTCTTGGCTTGGTCCTGTAGGAGGTGTTGCGGGTCCAGTGACCAGCCATCAGCCCCCTAACTGCTGGTCGCTCGCCTTCCCGCCATTGCGGTCTCCACCAGGTGTCAGCAGCAGCTTCTCTTGGCTTGGTCCTGTAGGTGGTGTGTGGTCGGTGACCCGGCCAGCAGCCCCCTAACTGCTGGTCGCTCGCCCTTCCCGGCAGTTGCGGGTCTCCACCAGGTGTCAGCAGCAGCTTCTCTTGGCTTGGTCCTGTAGGTGGTGTGGCGGGTCCGAAGACCGGTCAGCAGCCCCCCAACTGCTGGTCGCTCACCCTTCCCAGCCGTTGCGGGTCTCCACCAGGTGTCGGCAGCAGCTTCTCTTGGCTTGGTCCTGTAGGTGGTGTGGCGGATCCGGTGACCGGCCAGCAGGCCCCTAACTGCTAGTCGCTCACCCTTCCCGGCCGTTGCGGGTCTCCACCAGGTGTCGGCAGCAGCTTCTCTTGGCTTGGTCCTGTAGGTGGTGTGGCGGGTCCAGTGACCGGCCAGCAGCCCCCAACCGGCTGGTCGCCACCCTTCCCGGCCGCTGCGGGTCTCCACCAGGTGTTGGCAGCAGCTTCTTGGCTTGGTCCTGTAGGTGGTGTGGCGGGTCCGTGACGGCCAGCAGCCCCTAACTGCTGGTCGCCACCCTTCCCGGCCGTTGTGGTCTCCACCAGGTGTCGGGCAGCTTAACTTGGCTTGGTCCTGTAGGTGGTGGCGGGTCCGTGACTGCCAGCAGCCCCTAACTGCTGGTCGCTTGCCCTTCCTGGCCGCTGCGGGTCTCCACCAGGTATCGGGCGGCAGCTACTGGCTTTGGTCCTGTAGGTGGTGTGGGTCCGTGACCGCCAGCAGCCCCCAACTGCTGGTCGCTCACCCTTCCCGGCCGTTGCGGGTCTCCACCAGGTGTCGGCGGCAGCATCTCTTGGCTTAGTCCTGTAGATGGTGTGGCGGGACGGTGATCGCCAGCAGCCCCCAACTACTGGTCGCTCACCCTTCCCGGCCGCTCGCGGTCTCCACCAGGTGTCGGCAGCTACTCTGGCTTGGTCCTGTAGGTGGTGTGGCGGGTCCGGTGACCGCCAGCAGCCCCCTAACTGCTGGTCGCCACCCTTCCCGGCCGCTATGGTCTCCACCAGGTGTCGGGCATCTCTGGCTTAGTCCTGTGATGGTGTGGCGGGACCGTGACCGCCAGCAGGCCCACAACTGCTTGTCGCCACCCTTCCCGGCCGTTGCGGGTCTCCACCAGGTGTAGGCGGCAGCTCCTCTTGGCTTGGTCCTGTAGGTGGTGTGGCGGTTCAGGTGACCGCCAGCAGCCCTGCAACTGCTGGTCGCCTTTCCCTTCCTGGCCGCTGGTCTCCACCAGGTGTCGGGCGGCGGCTCCTCTGGCTTCGTTCCTGTAGGTGGTGTGGCGGGTCCAGTGACCAGCCAGCAGCCCCCAACTGCTGGTCGCCACCCTTCCCGGCTGTTGCGGGTCTCCACCAGGTGTCGGCGGCGGCTACTCTGGCTTGGTCCTGTAGGTGGTGTGGCGGGTCCGGTGACCGCCAGCAGCCCCCAACTGCTGGTTGCTCACCCTTCCCGGCCGCTAACGGTCTCCACCAGGTGTCGGCGGCGGCTCTTGGCTTGGTCCTGTAGGTGGTGTGGCGGGTCCGTGACGCCAGCAGACCCCAACTGCTGGTCGCCACTCTTCCCGGCCGCTATGGGTCTCCACCAGGTGTCGGGCGGCGGCTCCTTGGCTTGGTCCTGTAGGTGGTGTGGTGGGTCCGGTGACCATCCAGCAGACCCCAACTGCTGGTCGCCACCCTTCCCGGCCGCTAAGGGTCTCCACCAGGTGCCGGCGGCGGCTCCTCTGGCTTGGTCCTGTAGGTGGTGTGGCGGGTCCGGTGACCGCCAGCAGCCCCCCCAACTGCTGGTCGCTTCACCACCCCGGCCGCAGGGTCTCCACCAGGTGTCGGGCGGCGGCCCTCTTGGCTTGGTCCTGTAGGGTGGTGTGGGTCCGTGACCGGCCAGCAGCCCCCAACTGCTGGTCGCCACCTTCCCGGCCGCCGGTCTCCACCAGGTGTCGGCAGCAGCTCCTCTTGGCTTGGTCCTGTCGGTGGTGTGGCGGGTCCAGTGACTGGCCAGCAGCCCCCCAACTGCTGGTCGCTCAGCCTTCCCGGCCATTGCGGGTCTCCACCAGGTATCGGGCGGCAGTCCTCTGGCTTGGTCCTGTAGGTGGTGAGGCGGGTCCGTGACCGGCCAGCAGCCCCCAACTGCTGGTCGCCACCCTTCCCGGCCGTTGCGGGTCTCCACCAGGTGTCGGCGGCAGCTCCTCTTGGCTTGGTCCTCTAGGTGGTGTGGCGGGTCCGTGACTGGCCAGCAGCCCCAACTGCTGGTCGCCGCTTCCCCGCCGCTATGGTCTCACCAGGTGTCGGGCGCGGCTCCTCTTGGCTTGATCCTGTAGGTGGTGGCGAAGTCCGTGACTGGCCAGCAGCCCCCAACTGCTGGTTGCTAACCCTTCCCGGCCATTGTGGGTCTCCCACCAGGTGTCGGCAGCGGCTCCTTCGCTTGGTCCTGTCGGTGGTGTGGCGGGTCCTGTGACCGCCATCAGCCCCCAACTGCTGGTCGCTCACCCTTCCCGCCGCTATGGGTCTCCACCAGGTGTCGGCGGCGGCTCCTCTTGGCTTGGTCCTGTCGGTGGTGGCGGGTCCGTGATCGCCAGCAGCCCCAACTGCTAGTCGCCACCCTTCCCGGCCGCTATGGCCCCACCAGGTGTCGGCGCGGCTACTTTTGGCTTGGTCCTGTCGGTGGTGTGGGTCCGTGACCGCCAGCAGCCCCCAACTGCTGGTCGCCACCCTTCCCGCTGTTGCGGTCTCCACCAGGTGTCGCGCAGCTCCTCTGGCTTGGTCCTGTAGGTGGTGTGGAGGGTCCGTGGCCGCCAGCAGCCCTCCAACTGCTGGTCGCCACCCTTCCCGCCGCTGCGGGTCTCCACCAGGTGTCGGCGACGAGTCCTCTTGGCCTGGTCCTGTAGGTGTGGGCGGGTCCGTGACCGCCAGCAGCCCCAACTGCTGGTCACCACCCTTCCCGCCGCTATGGTCTCCACCAGGTGTCGGGCGGCGGCTCCTTTGGCTTGGTCCTGTAGGTGGTGTGAGCGGGTCCGTGACCGCCAGCAGCCTCCAACTGCTGGTCGCCACCCTTCCCTGCCATTGCGGGTCTCCCACCAGGTGTCGGGCGGCGTCTCCTAGGCTTGGTCCTGTCGGTGGTGTGGCGGGTCCGTGACCGGCCAGCAGCCCCCAACTGCTGGTCGCCACCCTTCCCGACGCTGCGGTCTCCACCAGGTGTCGGGCGGCGGTTCCTCTTCGCTTGGTCCTGGCAGTGGTGTGGCGGGTCCGTGACCGCCAGCAGCCCCCAACTGCTGGTCGCCACCCTTCCCAGCCGCTATGGTCTCCACCAGGTGTCGGGCGGCGTCTTCCTTGGCTTGGTCCTGTAGGTGGTGTGGCGGGTCCGTGATCGCCAGCAGCCCCCAACTGCTGGTCGCCACCCTTCCCGGCCGTTGCGGGTCTACACCAGGTGTCGGGCGGCGGCTTCCTCTGCCTTGGTCCTGTCGGTGGTGTGGCGGGTCCGGTGACCGCCAGCAGCCCCCAACTGCTGGTCGCCATCTTCCCGCCGCTGCGCTTCCACCAGGTGTCGGCGCGACCCTGGCTTGGTCTCAGGTGGTGCGGTCCGGTGACCGCCAGCAGCAACTGGGTCGCTCACCCTTCCCCCGCTGGCGGGTCTACACCAGGTGTCGGGCGGCGGCCTTGCCTTGGTCCTGTCGGTGGTGTGGCGGGTCCGTGATCGCCAGCAGCCCCCAACTGCTGGTCGTCACCCTTCCCTTCCCGGCGCTCCCACCAGGTGTCGGGCACCCTCTTGGCTTGGTCCTGTAGGTGGTGTGGGCGGGTCCGTGACCGGGCAGCCCCCCAACGCTGGTCACTCACCCCCGCCGCTATGGCTTGGGTCGGGCGGCGGCTCCTTCCGGGCTTGGTCCTGTCGGGCGTGGCGGTCCGTGACCGCCAGCAGCCCCCAACTGCTGGTCGCTCACCCTTCCCGCCGCTAGGTCTCCCACCAGGTGCCGGCGGCGGCTCCTCTAGGCTTGGTCCTGTCGGTGGTGTGGCGGGTCCGTGACCGCCAGCAGCCCCAACCGCTGGTCGCCACCCTTCCCCGGCCGCTTCTGGGTCTCCACCAGGTGTCGGCGGTGGCTCTAGGCTTGGTCCTGTCGGGTGGTGTGGTTGGTCCGTGACCGGCCAGCAGCCCTCAACTGCTGGTCGCCACCTTCCGCCGCTTTGGGTCCCACCAGGTGTCGGGCGGCGTCCTCTAGGTTTGGTCCTGTCGGGTGGTGTGGCGGGTCCGTGACCCGCCAGCAGTCCCCAACTGGGTCGCCACCTTCCCGCCGCTATGGTCTCCACCAGGTGTCGGCGACGGCTCCTCTAGGCTTGGCCCTCCCGGTGGTGTGGCGGGTCCGTGACCGCCAGCAGCCCCCAACTGCTTGTTGCTCGCCTTTCCCGCCGCTACGGGTCCTCCACCAGGTGTCGGCGGCGGCTCCTCTAGGCTTGGTCCTGTCGGTGGTGTGGCAGGACCGTGACCGCCAGCAGCCCCCAACTGCTGGTCGCCGCTTTGCCTCCACCAGGTGCGCCGGCTCCTCTAGGCCCTGTCGGGTGGTGTGGTGGTCCGTGACCGCCAGCAGCCCCCAACTGCTGGTCGCCGCCTTTCCCGCCGTTTCGGTTCCAGGTGTGCTCCTTCTAGGCTTGGTCCTGTCGGTGGTGTGTGGCGGGTCCGGTGACCGCCAGCAGCCCCCAACTGCTGGTCGCCGCCTTTCCCAGCGCTGCTTCCACCAGGTGTCGGCGACGGGTTCCTCTAGGCTTGGTCCTGTCGGTGGTGTGGCGGGTCCGGTGACCGCCAGCAGCTAACTGCTGGTCGCCGCCTGGCCGCTGCGGGTCTCCACCAGGTGTCGGCGCGGTGGCTAGGGTCCTGGTCGGTGGTGTGGCGGGTCCGTGACCGCCAGCAGCCCCCAACTGCTGGTCGCCGCTTTTCCCGCCGTTGTGGGTCCCAGCGGGCGCTTGGCTTGGTCTTGTCCGCGGTGTGGCGGTCCGTGACCGCCAGCAGCCCCAACTGCTGGTCGCCGCTTTCCCGGCTGTTTCGGTCTCCCTCACCAGGTGTCGGCTCCTTCTAGGCTTGGTCCTGTCGGTGGTGTGGCGGTCCGGTGACCGCCAGCAGCCCTGCTGGTCGCCACCCTTCGGCCGTTCTCGGGTCTCCACCAGGTGTCCGGCGGCTTCCAGGCTTGGTCCTGTCGGTGGTGTGGCGGGTCCGGCCGCCAGCAGCCCTCAACTGCTAAGTCGCCGCTTTCCCAGCCGCTCACCAGGTGTCCGCGACGGCTCTTCAGGCTTGGTCCTGTCGGGTGGTGTGGCGGGTCCGTGACCGCCAGCAGCCCCTCAACTGCTGGTCGCCACCTTTCCCGCCGCTTCGGGCCCCACCAGGTGTCGGCGGCGGCTCCTCTAGGCTTGGTCCTGTCGGTGGTGTGGCGGTCCGTGACCGCCAGCAGCCCCAACTGCCCGCCACCTTTCCCAGCCGCTGGTTCCACCAGGTGTCGGGCGCGGCGCCTTTAGGCTTGGTCCTGGGGTGGTTGGCGGGTCCGTGACCCCAGCAGCCCCCAACTGGGTCGCCGCTCCCAGCCGGCGGGTGTCGCGACGGCTTCTAGGCTTGGTCCTGTCGGTGGTGGCGGGTCCTGGGACCGCCAGCAGCCCCCAACTGCTGGTCGCCGCCTTTCCCAGCTGCTGCGGTCTCCACCAGGTGTCGGCGACGGGTTCCTTCTTAGGCTTGGTCCTGTCGGTGGTGTGGCGGGTCCGTGACCGCCAGCAGCCCCCAACTGCTGGTCGCTCGCTTTCCCAGCCGCTGCGTTGTCTCCACCAGGTGTCGGCTTCTTCTAGGCTTGGTCCTGTCGGTGTGTGCGGTCCGTGATCGCCAGCAGCCCCCCAACTGCTGGTCGCCACCTTCCCGCCGCTTGGGTCCTGTCGGTGGTGTGGTCCTGTCGTTGGTGTGGCGGTCCGACCGCCAGCAGCCCCAACTGCTGGTCGCCGCCTTTCCCGGCCGTTTCGGTCTCCACCAGGTCGGTGGCAGCTCCTCCCAGGCCCTGTCGTGGTGTGGGCGGGTCCGGTGACCCAGCAGCAGGTGGCTCCGCTTTTCCGCCAAGGCCGGGTTCTGGTCCTGTCGGGTGGTGTGTCGGTCCGCGAGCCAGCAGCCCCCAACTTGGTCGCCGCCTTCCTGGCCGCTCCCCACCAGGGCCAGTATCTGTCGGTGTGGCGGGTCCGTGACCGCCAGCAGCCCCCCAACTGCTGGTCGCCACCTTTCCCAGGCCGCTTTCGGGTCTCCACCAGGTGTCGGTGGCGGCTCCTTGGCTTGGTCCTGTCGGTGGTGTGGCGGGTCCGTGACCGCCAGCAGCCCCCAACTGCTGGTCGCCACCTTTCCCGCCGCTTCCCCACCAGGTGTCGGCGCGGCGGCTTGGTCCGTCGGTGGTGTGGCGGGTCTGCGACCGCCAGCAGCCCCAACTGCTGGTCGCCACCTTTCCCAGCCGCTTCGGTTCCCCCACCAGGTGTCCGCGATGGCCTTCTAGGCTTGGTCCTGTCGGTGGTGTGGCGGGTCCGTGACCGCCAGCAGCCCCCAACTGCTGGTCGCCGCCTTTCCCGGCCGCCGCTTGTCCGGGCGACCCCTCTAGGCTTGGTCCTGTCGGTGGTGTGGCGGGTCCGTGACCGCCAGCAGCCCCCCCAACTTGGTCGCCGCCTTTCCTAGCCGCTCCTGGTGTCGGGGCGGTAGGCTTGGTCCTGTCGGTGGTGTAGGGTCCGTGACCGCCAGCAGCCCCCAACTGCTGGTCGCCACCTTTCCCAGCCGCTTTCGGTCTCCACCAGGTGTCGGGCGGCGCTCCTTCCAGGCTTGGTCCTGTCGGGTAGGCCAGCAGCCCCAACTGCTGGTCGCCGCCTTTCCCAGCCGTGGGTGTCGGGCGACGGCTGGCTTGGTCCTGTCGGTGGTGGCGGGTCCGTGACCGCCAGCAGCCCCCAACTGCTGGTCGCCGCCTTTCCCAAGGCCGCTTCGGTCCCACCAGGTGCCGCGGCGGCCTCTCTGGCTTGCCCATCGGTAGTGTGGCGGGTCCGTGACAGCAGCCCTCAACTGGGTCCGCCGCCTTTCCCAGCCGCTTCGGTCGCCTACCAGGTGTTCGGCGGCCTCTAGGCTTGGTCCTGTCGGTGGTGGGCGGGTCCTGGGACCGCCAGCAGCCCCCAACTGCTGGTCGCCGCCTTCCCAGCCGCGCGCCGCCACCAGGTGTCGGCGACGTTCCTCTAGGCTTGGTCCTGTCGGTGGTGGCGTCCGGGTGACCCAGCAGCCCCCAACTGCCAGGTCGGCCCAGCCGCTGGTCTCTACCAGGTGTCGGCGGCGTTCCTAGGCTTGGTCCTGTCCGGTGGTGTGGGCGTCCGACCGCCAGCAGCCCTCAACTGCTGGTCGCCACCTTCCCGGCCGCTTGGGTCTCCACCAGGGGTCGGCGGCTCCCTTCAGGCTTGGTCCTGTCGTTGGTGTGGCGGGTCCGTGACCGCCAGCAGCCCCCAACTGCTGGTCGCCGCCTTTCCTGGCCGCTTTCGGGCCCCCTACCAGGTGTTTCCTCTAGGCTTGGTCCTGTCGGGTGGGCGGGTCCGGCACCGCCAGCAGCCCTCAACTGTGGTCGGGCCTTTCCCAGCCCGCTGCACGTCTCCACCAGGTGTCGCGACGGTTCCTCTAGGCTTGGTCCTGTCGGTGGGGGCGGGTCCGTGACCGCCAGCAGCCCCAACTGCTGGTCGCCGCCTTTCCCAGCCGCTTCGGGCCTCCCCAGGTGTCGGCGACGGTTCCTTCTAGGCTTGGTCCTGTCGGTGGTGTGGCGGGTCCGGTGACCGCCAGCAGCCCCCAACTGCTGGTCGCCGCCTTTCCCGCCGCCGCTATGGTCTCCACCAGGTGTCGGCGGCGTCCCTCTGGCTTGGTCCTGTAGGTGGTGTGGCGGTCCGTGACCCAGCAGCCCCCAACTGCTGGTCGCCGCCTTTCCCGCCGCTTCGGTCCCACCAGGTGTCGGAGACGCCCTCAGGCTTGGTCCTGTCGGTGGTGTGGCGGGTCCGTGACCGCCAGCAGCCCCCAACTGCTGGTCGCCGCCTTTCCCAGCTCCCGGTGTCGGAGACGGTTCCTCATAGGCTTGGTCCTCCACCAGGTGCTGGTCGCCACCTTCCCGCCGCGGTCTCACCAGGTGTCTCCTTCCTAGGCTTGGTCCTGTCGGTGGTGTGGCGGTCCGTGACCGCCAGCAGCCCCCAACTGCTGGTCACCACCCTTCCCGTCGCTGTGGTCCCAGGTGTCGGGCGGCAGCCCTCTTGGCTTGCCTGTCGGGTGGTGTGGCGGGTCCGTGACCGCCAGCAGCCTGCTGGTCACTCACTCCTTCCCGCCGCTCGGTCTCCCAGGTGTCGCGACGGTCAGGGCTTGGTCCTGTCGGGTGGTGTGGCGGGGTCCGTGACCGCCAGCAGCCCCAACTGCTGGTCGCCGCCTTTCCAGCCATTTCCGGGTTTACCAGGTGTCGCCGGTCCTTGTCGGGTGGTGTCTGGGTCCGTGACCGCCAGCAGCCCCCCGCTGGTCGCCGCCTTTCCCGGCCGCTATGGTCTCACCAGGTGTCGGGCGACGGCTCTTCTAGGCTTGGTCCTGTCGGTGGTGTGGGCGGGTCCGTGACCGCCAGCAGCCCTCAACTGCTGGTCGCCGCCTTTCCCGGCGGTCCGTTGTGCCAGCACCCCAACTGCTGGTCGGTCGGTCCACCAGGTGTCGGCGGCGGCTCCTCTGGCTTGGTCCTGTTGGTGGTGTGGCGGTCCGTGACCGCCAGCAGCCTCAACTGCTGGTCACCGCTTTTCCCGCCGTTGGGTCTCCACCAGGTGTCGTCCTCTGGCTTGGTCCTGTAGGTGGTGTGGCGGTCCGTGATCGCCAGCAGCCCCAACTTGGTCACCACCTTCCCAGCTGCTCGGTCTCCACCAGGTGTCGGCGGCAGCCCTCTTGGCTTGGTCCTGTTGGTGTGGCTGGTCCGGCGGGACCGCCAGCAGCCCCCAACTGCTGGTCGCCACCTTCCCGGCCTGGGTCGGTCTCCACCAGGTGTCGGGCGGCGGCTCCTCTAGGCTTGGTCCTGTCGGTGGTGTGGCTGGTCCGGTGATCGCCAGCAGCCCCCAACTGCTGGTCGCCACCCTTCCTGCCGCTCCTCCACCAGGTGTCGCGTTCCTCTTGGCTTGGTCCTCTAGGTGGTGGTGGCGGGTCCCACCAGCAGCCCCCAACTGCTGGTCGGCGACCGGCGGGTCTCCACCAGGTGCTTGGCTTGGTCCTGTCGGTGGTGTGAGCGGTCCGTGACCGCCAGCAGCCCCCAACTGCTGGTCGCCACCTTTTCCGCCGCTTGGTCTCCACCAGGTGTCGGGCGGCGGCTTCTAGGGTTGGTCCTGTCGGGTGGTGTGGCGGGTCCGTGACCGCCAGCAGCCCCCAACTGCTGGTCGCCACCCCAGCCAAGGCGGTCTCCACCAGGTGTCGGCGGCGGCTCTCTAGGCTTGGTCCTGTCGGTGGTGTGGCAACCGGTGACCGCCAGCAGCCCCAACTGCTGGTCGCCGCCTTTTCCGCCGTTAGCCCTACCAGGTGTCGGGCGGGCGGCTCCTCAGGTTTGGTCCTGTCGGTGGTGTGCAGCGACCGCCAGCAGCCCCCAACTGCTGGTCGCCACCTTTCCCTGCCGCTGTCTCACCAGGCGTCGGTGTCTCAGGCTTGGCCCTGTCGTGGTGTGGGCGGGTCCGGATCCCAGCAGCCCCAACTGCTGGTCGCTCGCCCTTTCCCGGCAGCTTAGGCTTGGTCCTGGTCGGGTCCACCAGGTAACCGCTGGTCGCCGCCTTCCCAGCGGCGCTCCACCAGGTTCAAGGCTTGGTCCTGTCGGTGGTGTGGCAGTCCGTGACCGCCAGCAGCCCCCAACTGCTGGTCGCCGCTTTCCCGCCGCTGGGTCTCCACCAGGTGTCGGGACGCGCCTCAGGGTGGTGGGTCCTGTCGGTGGGTGTGGCGGGTCCGTGATCGCCAGCAGCCCCCAACTGCTGGTCGCCGCCTTTTCCGGCCGCTTCGGTCTCCACCAGGTGTCCGGCGCTCCTCTGGCTTGGTCCTGTCGGGTGGTGTGGCGGGTCCGTGACGCCAGGTGGTCGCCGCTTCTTCCAGCGACCAGGTGTCGCGCACGCCTTCCAGGCTTGGTCCTGTCGGGTGGTGTGTCCGGTCCGTGACCGCCAGCAGCCCCAACTGCTGGTCGCCACCTTTCCCGGCCGCTTCGGGTCTCCCCAGGTGTCGGCAGCGGCCTCGGCTTGGTCCTGTCGGTGGTGTGGCGGGTCCGTGACCGCCAGCAGCCCCAACTGCTGGTCGCCGCCTTTCCCAGCCGCTGGGCATCTCCACCAGGTGTCGGCGACGGTTCCTCTAGGCTTGGTCCTGTCGGGTGGTGTGCGGGTCCGTGACCGCCAGCAGCCCCCAACTGCTGGTCGCCTTCACCTTTCCCGGCTTCGGTTTCGGTCTCCACCAGGTGCTGGTCGCGCCGCTTCGGTAGGCTTGGTCCTGTCGGGTGGTGGAGCGGTCCGTGACCGCCAGCAGCCCCCAACTGCTGGTCGCCACCTTCCCAGCCGCTTCACCAGGTGTCGGGCGGCGCTCCTCTAGGCTTGGTCCTGTCGGTGGTGGGTCCGTGGGTGACCAGCAGCCCCCACCGCTGTCGCCGCTTTCCCAGCCGTTGCGCATCTCCACCAGGTGTCGGCGACGGGTTCCTCTAGGGCTTCTGGTCCTGTCCGGTGGTGTGGCGGTCCGTGGACAGCCAGCAGCCCCCAACTGCTGGTCGCCGCCTTTCCCAGCCGCTTCGGTTCTACCAGGTGTCACCAGGTGGTCCTGTCGGTGGTGTGCTGGTCCGTGGACCGCCAGCAGCCCCAACTGCTGGTCGCTTCACCTTTCCCAGCCGCTTCGGTCTCCACCAGGTGTCGGGCGGCGCTCCTCTAGGGCTTGGTCCTGTCGGTGGGTCCGTGACCGCCAGCAGCCCTCAACTGTTGGTCGCCGCCTTTCCCACCGCTGGTCCAGGTGCGAGGCAGCCTTCAGGCTTGGTCCTGTCGGTGGTGTGAGCGGGTCCGTGACCGGCCAGCAGCCCTTGCTGGTCGGTCTCCACCAGGTGTCGGGCGGTTCCTTCAGGCTTGGTCCTGTCGGTGGTGTGGGCGGGTCTTGACCGCCAGCAGCTTGGTCGCTGCCTTCCCAGCTCTGCGCTGGCCTCCACCAGGTGTCGGCGACGGCTCTTCTAGGCTTGGTCCTGTCGGTGGTGTGGCGGGTCCGTGACCGCCAGCAGCCCCCTAACTGCTGGTCGCCACCTTTCCCGGCCGCTTCGGTCTCACCAGGTGTCGGCGGCGGCTCCTCTAGGCTTGGTCCTGTCGGTGGTGTGGCGTGGTCCGTGACCGCCAGCAGCTCCCCAACTGCTGGTCGCCACCTTCCCAGCCGCTTCGCCGGTCTCACCAGGTGTCGCGCGCGCTCCTAGGCTTGGTCCTGTCGGTGGTGTGGTCCGTGATCGCCAGCAGCCCCCAACTGCTGGTCGTCACCTTTCCCGCCGCTTCGGTCTCCACCAGGTGTCGGCGACGCTCCTCTAGGCTTGGTCCTGTCGGTGGTGTGGCGGGTCCGTGACCGGCCAGCAGCCCCCAACTGCTGGTCGCCGCCTTTCCCAGCCGCTGCGCTGCCTCCACCAGGTGTCGGCGGCGTTCCTCTAGGCTTGGTCCTGTCGGGCAGGTGGTGTGGCGGGTCCGGTGACCGCCCAGCAGCCCCCAACTGCTGGTCGCCGCCTTTCCCGGCGCCCTGGTCTCCACCAGGTGTCGGGCGGCGGCTCCTCAGGCTTGGTCCACGGTGGTGTGGCGGGTCCGGTGACCGCCAGCAGCTCCCCAACTGCTGGTCGCCACCTTTCCCAGCCGCTTCGGGTCTCCACCAGGTGTCGCGGCGGCCCTCTAGGCTTGGTCCTGTCGGGTGGTGTGGCGGGTCCGTGACCGCCAGCAGCCCCCAACTGCTGGTCGCCGCTTTCCCAGCCGTTTCGGTCTCCACCAGGTGTCGGGCGACGTTCCTCTAGGCTTGGTCCTGTCGGTGGTGTGGCGGGTCCGGTGATCGCCAGCAGCTCCCCAACTGCTGGTCGCCACCTTTCCCGGCCGCTTCGGTCTCCACCAGGTGTCGGGCGGTGGCTCCTTCTTGGCTTGGTCCTGTCGGTGGTGTGGTCCGTGACCGCCAGCAGCCCCCAACTGCTGGTCGCCACCTTTCCGGCCGCTTCGGCGGCCCCAGCCAGGTGTGGCGGGTCCTGTGACCGGCCAGCAGCCCCAACTGCTGGTCGCCGCTTTCCCAGCCTTGGTCCTCCACCAGGTGTCGGCGACACCCTTCAGGCTTGGTCCTGTCGGGTAGGTCCGTGACCGCCAGCAGCCCCCAACTGCTGGTCGTCCACCTTTCCCGCCGCTTCCACCAGGTGTCGGCACCTTCCAGGGTTGGTCCTGTCGGTGGTGTGGCGGGTCCGGTGACCCAGCAGCCCCAACTGCTGGTCGCTTTCCGCCGCTGGGGTCTCTTGTCGGGCGGTTCAGGCTTGGTCCTGTCGCGTGTGGCGGTCCGTGACCGCCAGCAGCCCCCCCAACTGCTGGTCGCCACCTTTCCCGCCGCTTCGGTCTCCACCAGGTCGGCGGCAGCCCTCTTGGCTTGGTCCTGTCGGGTGGTGTGGCGGGTCCGTGACCGCCAGCAGCCCCCAACTGCTGGTCGCCGCTTGCCATTTCGGTCTCCACCAGGTGTCGGCGACGGTTCCTCAGGCTTGGTCCTGTCGGTGGTGTGGGCGGTCCGTGACCGCCAGCAGCCCCAACTGCTGGTCGCCACCTTTCCGGCGCCGTTTCGGTCTCCACCAGGTGTCGGCGGGTTCCTTAGGCTTGGTCCTGTCGGTGGTGTGGCGGGTCTCGTGACCGCCAGCAGCCCCAACTGCTGGTCGCCGCCCCGGCTATGGTCTCCACCAGGTGTCGGCGGGTCCTCTAGGCTTGGTCCTGTCGGGTGGTGTGGCGGGTCCACCGCCAGCAGCCCCCAACTGCTGGTCGCCACCTTTCCCCGCCGCTTTCGGTCTCCACCAGGTGTCGGGCGCTCCTTCTGGCTTGGTCCTGTCGGTGGTGGGCGGGTCCGGTGACCGCCAGCAGCTCCCCCAACTGCTGGTCGCTCGCCTTTCCCAGCCGCTTCGGGTCCCACCAGGTGTCGGCGACGGCCTTCAGGCTTGGTCCTGTTGGGTGGTGCGTCCGTCCGTGACCGCCAGCAGCCCCCACTGCTGGTCGCGAACTTTCCGCCGCTGGTCGGTGTCGGCGACGGTTCACTTGGTCCTGTCGGTGTATGGTCCGGGGTGACCGCCAGCAGCCCCCTTGCTGGTCGCCGCCCCCCAGCCGGGTCTCCACCAGGTGTCGGCGGCGGCTCCTCTAGGCTTGGTCCTGTCGGGTGGGTGGCGGGTCCGTGACCGCCAGCAGCCCCCAACTGCTGGTCGCCACCTTTCCGGCCGCTTTCGGGCCCACCAGGTGTCGGCGGCGCCCTCTAGGCTTGGTCCTGTCGGTGGTGTGGCGGGTCCGGTGACCGCCAGCAGCCCCAACTGCTGGTCGCCGCTTTTCCCTTTCCCAGCCGTTTCGGCTTGGTCCACCAGGTGTCGGGTCGCGGCCCTCCTCTAGGGCTTGGTCTCCACCAGGTGTCGGTGGTGGCTTGGTCCTATGGGTCCGTGACCGCCAGCAGCCCCCAACTGCTGGTCGCCCACCTTTCCCGCCGTTTCGGTTCCACCAGGTGTCGGCGGCGGCCCTCCAGGCTTGGTCCTGCTCGGTGGTGGCGGTCCGTGACCGCCAGCAGCCCCCAACTGCTGGTCGCCACCTTCCCGGCCGCTTCGGTCTCCACCAGGTGTCGGGCGAAGTGGCTCTAGGCTTGGTCCTGTCGGTGGTGTGCGGGTCCGTGGACCGCCAGCAGCCCCAACTGCTGGTCGCCACCTTTCCCGCCGCTTTCGGCGCCCTACCAGGTGTCGGCGAATGCCTCAGGCTTGGTCCTGTCTGGTGTGGCGGTCCGTGACACGCCAGCAGCCCCACCGCTGGTCTCTCTTGTCGGACGCCTCTAGGCTTGGTCCTGTCGGTGGTGTGGGGGTCCGTGACCGCCAGCAGCCCCAACTGCTGGTCGCCACCTTTCCCGCCCGCTTCGGTCTCCACCAGGTGTCGGGCGCGGCTCCTGTCTGGTGGTGTAGGCTTGGTCGTCTCGGGTGCCGCGCACGGCCTCAGGCTTGGTGGCGGGTCCGGTGACCGGCCAGCAGCCCCCAACTGCTGGTCGCCACCTTTCCCGGCCGCCGGCCCCACCAGGTGTCGGCGCGTGCTCCTCCAGGCTTGGTCCTGTCGGTGGTGTGGCGGGTCCGTGACCGCCAGCAGCCCCAACTGCTGGTCGCCACCTTCCCTGCCGCTTCGGTCTCCACCAGGTGTCGGCGCGCGCCTCCTCAGGCTTGGTCCTGCCGGTGGTGTGGCGGGTCCGTGACCGCCAGCAGCCCCCAACTGCTGGTCGCCACCTTCCCAGCCGCTTCGGTCTCCACCAGGTGTCGGCGCGCTCCTTCCAGGCTTGGTCCTGTCGGTGGTGTGGCGGGTCCGACCGCCAGCAGCCCCAACTGCTGGTCGCCACCTTCCGGCCGCTTCGGTCCTGGTGTCGTGGCGACGGGCCTAGGGCTTGGTCCTGTGGGTGGTGTGGGTCGGGTCCAGTGACCGCCAGCAGCCCCCCAACTGCTGGTCGCCACCTTCCTGCCGCTTCGGTCCCACCAGGTGTCGGGCGGCGCGGGCTTGGTCCTGTCGGTGGTGTGGCAGGTCCGTGACCGCCAGCAGCCCCCAACTGCTGGTCGCTTCACTACCAGGTGTCGGGCGGCGGCCTTCCAGGGTGGTCCTGTCGGTGGTGTCCGGAGCAGCCCCCAACTGGTCCGTGACCGCCAGCAGCCCCCAACTGCTGGTCGCCACCTTCCCCAGGTGCCGCCGGCTTCGGTCGCCAGGCCCCCAATGCTCGCTCACCAGGTGGGCAGGCCCCTTCGGTCCTGTCGGTGGTGCGGGAGTGGTCCGTGACCGCCAGCAGCCCCAACTGCTGGTCGCCACCTTCCCGCCGCGCGGCCCCCCAGGTGTGGTCCTTGGTCCTGTCGGTGGTGTGGCGGGTCCGTGACCGCCAGCAGCCCCAACTGCTGGTCGCCACCTTTCCGCCGCTTCGGCTCCACCAGGTGTCGGGCGGCGCTCCTCTAGGCTTGGTCCTGTCGGTGGTGTGGCGGTCCGTGACCGCCAGCAGCCCCCAACTGCTGGTCGCCACCTTCGGCCGCTTCGGCTCCACCAGGTGTCGGGCGACGCTCCTTCTAGGCTTGGTCCTGTCGGTGGTGGGAGTGGTCCGTGACCGCCAGCAGCCCTCAACTGCTGGTCGCCACCTTCCCCGCCGCTTCGGGTCTCCACCAGGTGTCGGCGGCGCTCCTTTCCAGGGCTTGGTCCTGTCGGGTGGTGTGGCGGTCCGTGACCGCCAGCAGCCCCTCAACTGCTGGTCGCCACCTTTCCCCGCCGCTTCGGGTCTCCACCAGGTGTCGGCGACGGCTCCTCAGGCTTGGTCCTGTCGGGTGGTGTGGCGGGTCCGTGACCGCCAGCAGCCCCCAACTGCTGGTCGCCACCTTCCCGGCCGCTTCGGGCTCACCAGGTGTCGGGCGGCTCCTTCAGGGTTGGTCCTGTCGGTGGTGTGGCGGTCCGTGACCGCCAGCAGCCCCAACTGCTGGTCCTGTCGCCGCTTCGGTCTCCACCAGGTGTCGCGGCGGCGGCCTCTTAGGCTTGGTCCTGTCGGGTGGTGAGTGGTCCGTGACCGCCAGCAGCCCCCAACTGCTGGTCGCCACCTTCACCCGCTTCGGTCCCACCAGGTGTCGGGCGGGGCTTCGGGTCCTCGGTGGTGTGGCGGTCCGGGTGACCGCCAGCAGTGCTGGTCGCCACCTTTCCCTGCCAGCCGCTTGGCCCCCCCACCAGGTGTCGGCGGCGGCCTCCTCTAGGCTTGGTCCTGTCGGGTGGTGGGCGGGTCCGGTGACCGCCAGCAGCCCCCAACTGCTGGTCGCCACCTTTCCCGCCGCTTCGGTCTCCACCAGGTGTCGGGCGGCCTTCTAGGCTTGGTCCTGTCGGTGGTGGCGGGTCCGTGACCGCCAGCAGCCCCCAACTGCTGGTCGCCATTTTCCCAGCCGCGCCTCCTTCCACCAGGTGTCGGGCGACGCTCCCCAGGCTTGGTCCTGTCGGTGTGGCGGTCCGTGACCGCCAGCAGCCCCCAACTGCTGGTCGTTCGCTTTCCGGCCGCTATGGTCTCCACCAGGTGCTGGCGGCGCTCCTTCAGGCTTGGTCCTGTCGGGTGGTGTGGCGGGTCCGACCGCCAGCAGCCCCAACTGCTGGTCGCCGCTTCTTTCCCAGCCGCTGCGCGCTGCCTCCACCAGGTGTCGGGTGACGGCTCCTCTAGGCTTGGTCCTGTCGGTGGTGTGGCGGGTCCGGTGACCGGCCAGCAGCCCCCCAACTGCTGGTCGCTCGCCTTTCCCGGCCGTTGCGGGTCTCCACCATGTTGCCATAGTCCAGCTCATATTGTGCCTTCGTTAGAAACAAGGATGAGGAAAAGACTGCAAGAAAGAAAGAAATAGAGAAAGAGAGAGAGAGAAATGGATTATTCAGAAATGAAGAGGAACACTGCAATTACTCACAAAATCTTGCATACTCTTACATCCACCTTCCATCCCTCCTACCTACCTATCCCTACCCTCTCCCACCTTCCTACCTACCTACCCACCCACCCCTCATATACACCCCTGCATACACACAAACAATTGAGCGCCCTACATACACCACTCACATACACATTTGGCACATACTTACTATGGAAAATTCCGTGTCCATGCTCACTATTTTGCCCTCTTAATTGGAGGGTTATCATACACACGCACTTGGGAGTGCGCCGTGTGGGTCCGCACGACGCTGGTGATTTGCCGACGAGAGTCAGCACGCCCGAACGCTTCGTTACAGCGCCGCCGTATTTAGTCCGTTAGGGGGGAGAAGTTCATAGAGCCAAGACTAAGTCGCCGTCTGAGTCCGCTAATGGCCTGGAACCACTCTGGGTCACCACTTTAAGAGGTGCAAAACAATGAGCAGGAGGAAAGTTAGTGCTGATTTGTTGAGGATCTTCTTGATTTATTGAGGATCTTCTTCCTTCTTTTCGCTTCTTCTTGTCCAGGCATTCTGGCCTTTTTGGCGCTGGCAAACTTTCTTTCCCAGTCCTTCCTTGTTCCTTGCATAGCAACTTCGTCTGTGAGTCGATCTTGTGATTGATGGCTACTTTAGTTTTCGAATATGCCTCTGGTAATTCTGAAGACGGGTAGGAGAAGGAGGAGGAGGAGGAGAAGGATTCATGCTTCAAGTCCAGCTTCGAGGAGCTTCACAGACCTCTCGTTAGTGTTATAATATATATGAAGGATCCTGGCCCGAATCCAACTTCATGGGGCTTCAGAAGACCTCATGAAGTATAGTAATAAACCTGAAGACGGGAAGGATTCTGGCTGAGAGAGATAGAGAGAGAGAGGGGTCGGTTGCCTGATGCGCCTTCTCCTCCACTGCCTTCTATCAAAGGCATCATCCTCCACCAAACCTCTTCTCTTCATATCTTCCTTCACTTTATATCGCCATTTAATTCTTCTGCTCTGTCTCGATCTTCTTTCCTCTAACAGGTTCTTCCTAAGCTTTCTTCTACTCCTCCTCGTCATCTATCCTTAGTACATGCCCATACCATCTTTTATGTTCATTCTGATATGTCATCTCGACTAGCCTAACCAACTTTTCTGGGGCTTTCTCTTCCTCAAACACCAAAACGTCACTTCTGCTTTCTCCAGGTCTATAAATGCAAAAATAAAACTCCTGGCTTCCTCCGCCTCTTTGCCTGTAGCTCTTCCTCTCATGAATCCATACTGCTGTTTCCGACCTTACAATTTCTCTTCATCTCCCATCCAGTATCCTCCTTAAAATTTTTCAATCCAGTGGTCTGTTCGTTTAATTCCTCTGTAGTTGCACATGACATCTCATTTTTGCTTTATATATACACTTCATTAGTCTCTCACAGTCCGCTGGCATTTCTTCCTCTTCCCATCTCTCGACCTAGTTTTTTTATTGAGATGGAAGGTCGCTTTAAAGGAGACTGTGTCTTGATTTTTGTGTACTGAAAAATGCAGCAAATAAAAATGACTAAATATTGTAGCAACACACGGGAAGTGCACAACAGGGAAATTTCGGATTTGGGGTGGATGCTACGCGTTAACATCATGTGACTTTAATTTAGGTAGTTTTTAATTATTCTGGTTACGAATTATCTGAAAGAGAGAAGTTTTCACTATTTTAGTCTAAATTTTTGCTTGACAATTAACAGATTCAATCCCAAAATATTTCCCTTCTTTGAATCCCGAAAAGATTTTTTAAGGCTATGGTTAGACAAGTTCAAAATAGCTTACAAATTTGTCTATAATTTCAAGTCTATCATGTGCCTGATTTTACTAAGATGATATTAACTTGCTAAAGAATTTAGGAAAGAATAATTCGCTGATTATTAGCAAACCTGACAAAGGAAATGGTGTAGTCGTTCAGAACAGAGAGGATTACATTGATAAAATGTTATTTATACTTAATGACACTACTAAATTTAAGAAAAATGCCACATGCAGACCTCCACCATAGGAATATCCTGAATGAGGATAAAATAAACAGGTCGCTTAATTTTTTGAAAAAAGGTCATTATATTTCAGATGAAGAAGACAACAACTGTTATGCAAGTGGTTGTTTCCCCGCTATTTTATACGGATTACCGAAGATCCGTAAACCGAACGTTCCCTTAAGACCGGTCGTTGCTTCTTACAATACACCATCATATAATTTAGCGAAATTCTTAGTAACATTTTTGAGTACTCTAACGGACACTACTTATTCTCTAAAAAATTCACATGGATTAGTAAAATGACTTAAAGCATTTGAATATAACTCAAAATCATTTTTTATGCGGTTTTGATATTGAATCTACAATTACGAACATACCTCTTAATGAAACCACTGACATACAGTAGCAGTGAATGAAATGTAAAAGGATGGGAACACTTCCCGAGATTTGCCTAGGAATAAGTTCAAAACACTTGCAGGCAACATGTAAAGATACGTACTTCATGTTTAATGATGAGTTGTATTTACAGCAGATGGGGCAGCAAATGGGCAGCCCAATTTCATGTACTTTTGTTAATTTGTTTTAGGTTTCTCATGAGGGAAAGTGGTTGAGGATTGCCCATCACCTTTCAAACCTTTGCCCAGTAAAGGATTTGTAGATGATACTATTTTAATTTTGAAAATGAACACATGGCTAATAGTTTTCACTGCCTAAATAGCAAAACATGAAAATATAAAATCTACTTTTGATAGGGAGATGAATAATAAGATGCCATTTTTAGATATTTTCATTGGCAAATCCGAAAGTTCATTCTCAGTTTACAGAAAACCCACTTTTTCAGGATTAGGTTTGAGTTTTTTTAGTCATTCCAAACATTTTCAAAGTAAATGCAATTAATACCTTAATTTACAGGGCTTATAATTTATGCTCTCATTTCACTTTGTTTCTTGAGGAGATGGAATTCTTGGTAAAATTTTTCGCAAATAATGGTTATCCAACCAATTTGGACTTTAAACATACTAGGCTGTTTCTGGAAGGTGTTTACAGTCCTAAAATGCCAGTTGTTACAGTTCCTAAATTAGTTGTTTTATTGCAAATTGCCTTACATTGGTGTATCAATTAAGCAACCTGAGAGGGAATTGAAATACTGTTTTGACAGATTTTAGCCAAAGATTATTTTAAATTAATTTTTCGTAATGATTTTACAATAAAAGCATACTACCTTTCAAAGATAAACTGCCTGATTTATTGCGTTCTAGTATTGTTTACTATTATACATGCCCCAACCGCCGTTGGGTATTTGGGTAGTTCCATAAAGGCGCTCAAACGAGATACTGCCACCATGCAGGGATCAGTGACAGGGGCGTAGAGATTAGCAGTCAAGCAGCAGTCTTCTCTTCCATCCGTGAACATGGCAGTAGATGCAATCAGGCAAGACTAAGTATAAGGGATTTTAAAACTGTAGATTCTGGTTCAATAATGTCTGATTTAAGGATTTTAGAATCTATATATATTCACAAACTTAAGCCACAACTCAACCAAGATCAGTCTTCCTTTCCTTTACCTATAATCTGCTGATTTCCTATCCGCTTTCGCCTTCCAGTCACGAAGCAAATTTATCTATTGTGTCATTTTTTTTGTGTTGGTCTTTTTTCATGTTTCTTAGTTCTGTGTTTTATTTGATTTTATTTTATCTCGTCTTGAGTTTGTTTTCCTTAGTTTTATTGGCTATTGTAATTCATTGAATTGTATTAGTTTTAAGTCACTATGTTTTCTTTTTTGAGTAGTGTTTTTTTATGGTAGCGTAGTTTACAAAAAATTATTCTCGAGTGTGACCTTTCTTTGATTTTGTATTTTACTAGTATAAAATTTTATGTTTTGGTGTTTTGCCTCTATTCTAGGTCGAAAATGGCTTAGTGTGGTAAAGCCGAAACGTCCCAGTGAATAAAATGTTGAATGTAGCGCTATTATTATTATTATTATTATTATTATTATTATTATTATTATTATTATTATTCCACGAGATGAAGCACTTAATACTGGTTCTTGATATGTCAAAATATACATTTCTTTGTGCGTCAAAAAGCCTCTAAAATTGGTAAAATAATAAACCCCCCAGCTGTAGGGGCTCACAGCGCTCGCCTGGTTTATCTTCCCCAAAAGCGAACCCCTTACTAAATTCCTGGATACGCCAGTGAATCTATCAAGTTATAATGTCTGTTCAGGTTATGCTGTCTGTCCAATCTAAGCTGTTTATTCAGGCTAGGCTATCTTTTCAAGTTAGGCTGTCTATTCAGGTTAGAATGTCTATTCAGATTAGGTTGTCTATTCAGGTTAGGGTATCTGTTCAGGTTAGGATGCCTTCAGATTAGGATGTCTATTCAGGTTAAGCTGTCTATTTAGGTTAGGATGTCTATTCAGGTTAAGCAGTCTATTAAGGTTAGGATGTCTATTCAGGTTACTGAGAGTAAAAGGTTACAAAGGTGTAACAGGAGGGAAAACCTCGCAGTTGGACTGTGAAATAATTGTTAGGGGAGGATGGATAGCAAGATGGAAGAATTATACCATGAATGGAGTACAATGAAAGGAATGAAAGGGGGTTGCAGCTAGGGGCCGAGGGGAAGCTGCAAAGAACCTTTAGTAATGTCTACAGTGCACCCCATGAGTTGCACTGACGGCATTACCGCACTGCGGGTCTGATGGTATCATAGGGAGGAATGTGATACCATAAATGAAGTTACAGAAGTAAAATAGATGTCCCTCGCACCACCCTAAAGAGGATACTGTCAGTAGGAAGGCCGATACCTGCTTGACTGGGAACTACGAGACGGGAGTCCGGAGATGAAGGAGATTTGTGGAAGTGAAAGGACAAGGATGACATGAGCGACGGGATTTCACAGAAGTCTTTGCGTCGCACAACAGACGAGGAGGTGATGATAATTATATATATATATATATATATATATATATATATATATATATATATATATATATATATATATATATATATATATATATACATACAGATATATATATATGCATGAAGTTAACTACACTCTCTTTTTACCAAGTTATGAATATTATTACTAACCTCATTATTCAATTTAAAAATCACCTTCAAAGGAGAGTGACGTTACACATAAAAAGTGTTTGCGCTGAATCTCGTAAGTGAAAACCTTTCAAGTCATTACAGCACTAGCTGTTCTATAGTTTCAAGGTTTACGGAAAGTCACAAGCAGCAGATACATTCCTATGTCTGTTTTAAAGCATGATGGCGGTAAATGCCACAAGTAGCATCCAAAAGATTACTAGCACATTAGAGTAAGAATCAACATTTCAAAGGAATTTATTCATTCATATCAAAACGAACTTTTTAATGGCCTGGTCTGTTTAGAAAAACCTTACCATGAAAAATTCAGTGGAAGCAAATATTTAAGAACTCAAAGCCAGCGCACTCAATAATGCCATGACTGATATAGGGTAAGCACAAGGGAATGGCCTGGTTACGTGAATAAGTTTCATTTCTCGTAAATTTAAGTAGTCACTTTTGAGTGGACTCTCTCTCTCTCTCTCTCTCTCTCTCTCTCTCTCTCTCTCTCTTATACGTAAGAGATGAATGTTTGAATTTACTATGGATAAAATCATGGAATACACTGCATCGGAATGTAAAAAAAAAAAAAATAGTATTTCCAGTTTCAGATACAGTGATATAAAAAAAAATTCTAAACTCTGAAAGGATACATAAATTAAAAGAGAAGTGGAAACTAAGAAATACCTAACACGGAGAACCCTTGAATTTCTTTACACGAAATGAGTTCCAGAGATAAAGGAGCTTATGGGTACAGTAACACCCACGCCCCTTCAAGGGACGGTTCTCTCTTACAAAAGAAGCTAGTTAACGTTTTAATGAAGTTCTTTACACACACACACACACACACACACACACATTCTTAAACTTCTACAGCATCAGTTACTACAGAAGAGCACGATTTTGTGAGCTAGAAATGTTACGCGCTGGACACTGGACCCACACAACTGCCATTAACTGCCCCGTCACTCATTCATTCATTTATTCTTCCCTACCTCACGTGACCCACTGCCGCTCACACCAAACTCAATTTTGTTGCAAGTTCGCAAATATTAATTTTTTAAGATGGCCGTGGGAGCTTATTGCTGCCACAGCTGCCTAACCATTGGTGGAAATTTATCTATACACAGACCAGACCAATAAAGAGAGTGTGAAGACTTGCACAGCACCTTCCTGTCGGGTGTTGCTCGTCACATTTACGAAGACTCCGATAGAATCTCGGAAAATATTCTAGATGAGCTTCTCTTCGATTCGTGGTAATGTCACTGCCTTGACGAAAATGTGATGTGCAAAAATCCGGACACCTGAAAGTGACGTGTTAGTAAATTTTGATGAGCTACTGATGTGACAAATTTTATTCCTAACGCCCAGAAGAAAACATTGCCTGCTCTGTAGAAGGGACGTGTTGCCCCGAAATGGCGTGAGTTGCACTTTAATCCTTTCACTTTCAGTTTTAATGCTTTTTAAATGATGTTAACTGCCAAAAAGGTTGATCAGTTAAATGTAGAGAGGTTTCCTTTTCTCTGAAAACAACACGTGATAATGTGATCACTGACCATTATAGATATTCGAAGTTCTTATCACCTGGACCAGACGTGACAAGTTATGAGCTCTCTTAATTCTTAATTCTGAACCTGAAATGCACTCAGACTTTCGATACGGTCAAAGCTTTGAACGTTCCAAGGGAAAATACAATTCTAAAGCAAATTTCTGCGCTGCCGAACATTTCAGAGACACGTAAAAGCATGAAAGAGTAGTATTCAGGTTTCCATTATTTTTCATCTTTATTAAAAATAAGTAATATATATATATATATATATATATATATATATATATATATATATATATATATATATATATATACACATATTACATATTTTAAAACCAAGATGAAAATCATGGAGAAAAACTATACATATATATATATATATATATATATATATATATATATATATATATACATATTTTCATATTACACTGTAGTATTACAGGAAAAGATATCATATATATATATATATATATATATATATATATATATATATATATATATATATATATATATACACTGCAATGTATTAGACTTAATCTATTTATTGGTGGATTAATTGGCAAATGAGGATAGTATGTCAATGTGTGTATGTAGATATACATATATATATATATGTATATATATACATATATATAAGATATATATGTATACATTATATATATACACACACAATTTGACATACTATGCCTCACGTTTGCCAATTTAATCCAATAAACAAATTAAGTATCTAGTACATTACAAAGTCACCATCAGATAAATTAAGTAACAGCGCAACAAAGACACGATAAAGAATGGGTTAAACAACTTTTATGTATTCACTATACATCACAGGATTCAGCAAAACACCGAACATCAAATTCGGTCTCGCAGTTCAACTGTCACAGTCGTTCAACATGCGCAGCCGAAACCCCAACACTCCCGATATATTCGGAGGCGAATGGAAGCCGACGAGAAGAAAAATGATCATTATCTGGAGGGACGAAATAAATGGTGTGTCACTCCCAGGTAAAAAACCATTTAATAGCCAACTACATAATTAAAAGTGCCTCGAAGCCCATGCATTAATTTAAAAAAAAATTATGCAGATGGAACAAGAGCGAACGGAAGGCAATTAAACAGACAAAAAAAAAGACCAGATGCAAAAAAATTAAGATAACTTAATTAAAATAAAACTGAGTACGTTTACAATAGAGCAAGATTTCTTAACGATTGTCAGAATTCAGACATGAATTACATTACAAAATGCAATGTAATTCAGCCTATTAATTATAATATAAAATCGAGCCTTCACTTCCTGAAACTCTACTTTATTGCAGTCCAATGTTTGAACAGCCCTCAATAAAAGCCATCCAAATTAATATCTAAATTCATACTTACCCATTCTGTTAGGATCACTGTGACCCACTGTCACTCACATCTAAGGTCAGTTACACGTTTCTAACTACTGCTAACCCCATGCCAGACCTCATACCCATGCCCACACAGAAGGTATCGGGAGCTTATATCCCTTCAGCATATGGAATTCATTCATGAGCACATTTATTTCAACTTTAATCCTACTATGAAATACGAAGACTAGCCGAACATTCCCAAGGCAAATACTGGTATTTCCGAAATTACATAAAGTAATTAACAAATAGTTGTATTTCCTCAATTGCAATAGCGTAATGAAAAAATGCATGTTTTCCGGCAAAACTGATCTAATAACTCAAACGTATTTCCCTGAGCACAATAAGTTATGCTATGCATATCTTCTCTTGTGCATATATTTGCTAGCGCGTGCATATTTCAACGATCAATGGCCGGCCTACAGTAAATGTACAGAGAAAGAAAGAGAAAAACATAAATTATACAGAGAAAGAAAGAGAAAAATATAAAATATACAGAGAAAGGAGAAAAATATAAAATATACAGAGGAAGAAAGAGAAAAGTATAAAATATTCAAAGAAAGAGAAAAATATAAAATATATAGAGAAAGAAAGAGAAAAATATAAAATATACAGATAAAGAAAGAGAAAATATACAATATACAGAGAAAGAAAGAGAAAAATATAAAATATACAGAGGAAGAAAGAGAAAAATATAAAATATACAGAGAAAGAAAGAGAAAAATGTAGATACCAGCACATAATATGCAATAAGTAAATTAGCCAGGAAAACGAAATCAGAATAATTGATGAATGTCGTGTCACTAGCACGATGCAAAAACACTTTGGGCTACCCTCTTCATTCATGCCCAGGTATCATCTCTTTCCCTACCCAACCCAACCGGCTCCCCCCGCCCCTCCCCGCCCCACTCCAGCGATTTTTTTCCTACCATTCCTATGACCAGGGGACGGCCCTGAAGGAAATGATCTATCCAATTGCGTGCACTAAACCATCTATCTACCAATCTTTGTCTCTATCTATCCATAAATTAAGCATGACTGAACATCAATTGCAGGCTCAATCATCGATCATAATTAGGAGTCAATTAATATCATGAATCCATCCGGTCCATTACCCTTTTTTTCCAGTCTTGTTTTTTCGTATTTCTTTTTTTTTTTTAAGAACCTCCTTCGTTAACATCTGGTGGCATGATTCCTCTGGGTATTTACCTTCAGCGACCGATGTTCAACAAAAAAAGAAAAAAATGTTAATAGGAAAACTGCAAATTATTAACACTTGTGTATTACAGAAATCTTGAGTAGCATGCAAATTATTATAAGACTAAAGTGTATGTATTTGTGTGTTACGCACACACACGCATATACATACGTACATAAATACATACATACACATATATATGTATATATAATATATACACACCTATACATATATATATGTTATATATATATATATATATATATATATATATATATATATATATATATATATATATATATATATATATATATATAAGTATGAAGACAATGTCAGAGGAATTCCATAATTTCATCTCTTAGATTTCTGATCGTGATACACCCTAACATACATAAATTTTCTTTATTAAGACAGCCTACAAAATGACCTATCGCATATTCACTTTTATTGCAAAACCACCTCTTAGAATACGCAGCCCAGAGTACACACATATGAATCTATCAAAAAGATAGGATATTTCTAATAATGTACGTTATTCTAAATAACATTTAGGTAAGCGTAGGAACAAAAAAAAAAAAAAAAACCTGTAACGTCAAGCCAGTGTGAAGAGTTGGTAAACAACACGCTTCGTCTCCTTTTCCTTGAATATATTTTAATGTCTTTAAAACAAAAACTAATCATACCAGCAGTTTAAATACAACAGCAATTAGAAAAAGTGTTGATTAAGAAACTGCCCTCGAAATAGTAATATATACACTATCCCAAATCTACTGTGCGTGGGCCAAAAATTTTGAGGTGAAAACACAGAGAGAGAGAGAGAGAGAGAGAGAGAGAGAGAGAGAGAGAGAGAGAGAGAGAGAGAGAGAGAGAGAGAGCATAATTGCAATAACATAAGATAAATGCGTTTATAGCTCACAATTATCAAAATTTTTACTTGGCCTTTAAAAAAAGTCCATAAAAAAACGCCTCATCAACCATTTTATAAACTTCAACATTGTAATCACGGAATTTTCACGTTTTCGCAAAGCACTTTGTAATTCTCTAAGCTTCTACAAGTTACATAATAGTTACAAATCTTCTCCATTTCCGAAAGGGACAATCCACTATTATTATTATTATTACTATTATTATTATTATTATTATTATTATTATTATTATTATTATTATTATTATTATTATTATTATTATTATCATCATCATCATGAGATGAACCCTGTTCATGTGGAACAAGCCTAAAGGGACCTCTGAATCGAAATTCAAACTTCCAAAAAAATGTGGTGTTCCAGATGAATTTTGTCAGGGTTCCTTATATAACAGTATCCTCCAGGGCAACTAGTGGTAATGGGTAAGATCTACTTGCCTTAGCTTAACTTACATACACAAAATTAAATTAATTTTTTGTCGCAGAATCCAACATTAGTCCCTAATGGTCTTCCACAGACTACTTATTACAGCCTAATTCAATAGAGGACATCAGCAGATCATACCACTACTTGGATTTTTCCCTGCCTACAAACTACTGATGCACCATAGGTAAGCTAGCACTGTTCAGTACTACCATCCAGGACCTTCCACCTGTGAGCACAGAAAACAGATAAAATCGTGTGAAAACGTTGGTTCACAAAAATTGGCATTCATTTATCAAGAGCCTCTGAAAGATCTCCAACAAGCAGACCTCAAAATGCGGCATGGACACCAGCCACAAAATTCCAAAAATTTTCAGAAATCTCCTGAAGAGAGAATCAGTCTCTTGAACAATACTACGCAAGTTTACATACAAAAGCACTCCTTTTTCTTGTATAAAATAGTGCGCTGTCTTACATCAAGTGCCAAACACCGAAGAAAAACACGGACATCAATCTCTCACGTAGTTTATTATTCAAAATCCAGTAAAAGATTATGTTACATCCCTATATGATACCATACAGCATACAATTCAAATTCAATTGTGTCTCAAACACAATCGGCACACTTTAGAATTCCCTGTATCTTCTAGGAAAAAGAATGCAGACTCAATTATAACTGGAACTTGCAGACTCAATTATAACTGGAACTTAACTAGTACATTCCAGATTCGCCAGTATCTTAAATAACCTTGGTAGACTCCATATTCAGCCGTATCTTAAAAACAATTACAATCAACCTTTGTCTGTAGCTTAAACACTTGATGATGTAATACAGATTCCCTCGAATCTTCAAACACACTTCATACAATCGACGTTTTATACAATCCAGACTCGCCTGAATATCAAACACCATTAACATAAGTCGAACATACTTGTGAGATGCCCACGTATCTCCATGCCTATGAATTTTTTTTGTGCTATTCCATCCATAACTTTCAACAAAACAAAATATATATTATTTTCTACTTCATCCAACATTAAAGATGTTGAGAGATATCAGCATAAATCTAGAGATAGGACTCACAACAAAATCTACGACGTAATGAGTACACATAATAAAAAAAAAGGATGAAACGACACGTGAAAGAATTAATGAGACGTAATTCTTCATATATTAAAGAAAAATGATATTCACTATAGTTCTCTTGAAATTTCGTGAAAGACTGAAAAAAGCAAAATCTACGCCGTAATGAGTACACATTATAAAAAAAAAAGGATCAAACGCCACGTGAAAGGATTATTGAGACATAATTCTTCATATATTTAAGAAAAATGATATTCAGTACAGTTCTCCTCAAATTTCGTGAGTGACTGAAAAAAGCAAACCAACCAATCGGCAGGCTGAATAAGATTGGGATATCAAACCGACTGAAATTGCACATGCAAGTATGTTTATAAAAAAAAAAAAAGTCTGGCGCCATCTCTATTGCTATACGAACATGAATCATGCAATGACAATGAAACTGCAGCTAAAATATTTTGTTGAGTTGTGACTGAATCTTTAAAAAGAATATTAAGAGTCAGATGGCAAGATAGAGTTAGAAATCATACCACACGAGAAATTACGGAAACTCCATATGTAAATGAGACAATGATGAAAAGGAGACGGAGATGGCTTGGGCATGTCCTTCGCACAACCACTGGGAGAGTATTATGTGACGGTGTAAGTTGGGCTCCTGTGGGCATTAGAGGAGATGTAGGAACTACACCTCCTTGGATGAGAGCTATGGAATGGAATTTAAAGTTAAGGCCAAACGCCAAGCGCTTGGACCTATGAGGTCATTCAGTGCTGAAAGGGAAATTGAGAGAAAAAAGAATTTAAAGGTGTACTAGGAGAAAAAAAAACTCACAATTGCACTGTGAAACAAATGTTAAGAGTGGGTGGAAAGTAAGCCGGAAGAAAGAGAATATGAATGGAAGTACAATAAAAGGAATGAAAGGAATGGAAGTACAATAAAAGGAATGAAAGGGGTTGCAGCTAGGGACCGAAAGGACGCTGCAAAAAAACCGTAGGTAATGCTTACAGTGCGTCACATGAGGTACACTGACAGCACGACCCCGCCTGGGGGGGTGATGAGAGCTATGGGAAGGGAAGCCGGAGATAAGCGGAGATTCATGGAAAACAAAGCCCAGCAAAGACTTGTGGCTGAAGTTAAAGGAAGCCCCTTGGTTCAGACGGCGCTGAAGTTGGTACAATAATGAAAGAACCCAAAGCAGGCAAGGAATTCCGGTCACTGAAATCTAATTTCCTTATAAATAAACAGAAACGGGAAAGATTAAAACATGAGACAGTCGTCAACCTCACGGACACCAATGTAAGGTCACCCTCAGCCCAATCTGGTATCTTAATACAGTATATTTCTTATTCTTTCATGAAAAAGTCTTCTTTTAAAATCAATATCATCCATCCACTAGTTTCCAATCATAACTTTATTGCCGCTGACAGACAAAACTCTGAATAACGCAGCTCGGCTTTCGTGATGCCTATACCTTTTCTCATTCTCTTTCCAAACCGTTATAATCTACTTTTCATTTTACTTTGATCTAGAAAAGATGGTGAATTTCGGACCTCCCATTCGAATCGCCATCTCTCGGGACCCCGGATGTGTCACGCACACATGAATGACCTATTACCTCGGGAACGGACATTAGTCCAACTTCGTAGCTAGAGGGCGAGGAGCCCCATCTTCTTATATGTACTCTTGCCCTTCTGAGAAAATATTCAGAGTAATTTCAACACACATGTAGTTACTGATAGTTTTAATAGTATCTAAGCAGGAAATCGTGACATACTATGTGTAATACTCTTAATAAACAAAAACATACTCAAGAAGAGTGACGGTTGACTGATCGCCGACTAACTTCTATAAAATGGCATCACCACAGCTATAAACATTAACACTTGAAATATCTTTTATCTTTGTTGCAATAATGTATTTTGTATTCAACAGAATAATATTGTTAAAAACAGCTTCATATAATAAGTCATTCACCTCTCAAATGTCGCGATTCGGACATACGAAGATCGTCTGAAAACTCAGTGCGCTATACCACTCAGAGATTCCCATCTTGAGAAGACTGAAGAGGAAATCGGGAGAAAGGAGAGAATTCCAAACACAGCCCAGAGAATAGAATAAAAAAAAAAAAAAACGAGGAAGGAAATAAAATGACGCATAACCTCGAGAAAAATCTTTTAACTCGCCTCTTAAAAGATCGAAGTGATAAAAATCAGAGAACACGAGCAGAAAAGAGTACAAAGGGTTGGCCGTAGAGAGCAAGATAGCCACAAAACCAAATAAGACTGTGATTACTGACTTCTCCATGTGAATGCGAGATGTGTTACTTGCTGCAGAAAATTAACAGTTTTTATATACAACACTATTTGTAATAACGAGTTAAATAGAGAGTGCTTGAAAAAAAATCGTCAACGTCATTCAGCTGTTCTTTCAGACAAGGTAAAATTTTCGTAGCAGACACATACCTAATCGTTCACTACACCGCTGTTCTTCTTATGAGCAAAGTTAGGCAACACTGTTACACTGATCGAAGTAGTATGTGGGTGAGTACCAGCCACTGGATTGCAGAGACTGTTAGCCTATATTCCATGTGGGCAAGGAACTTTATCACTTTTATATAACACTTAAAAACGGAAACATAACACTTTGGGGAGCTACCTACTCTAAGAAGGAAAAGGTGACTCTTGAAATATATATGTAGCAACAACACCAATGATAATAATAATTATGAATTTCATCTTCATAATTTACTTTAGCTTCCTAAGTTCCTCTTCCACTGGAAGTAATTTTCTTGCCTTATGCGGAGTAACGACGTTGCTTCACAACTACATCCTCATCCTTACTTGATAAAACGTCATCATTATTTTCATTACTGTCATCATCTTTGTTTTCAACGTCATCATTATCATAATTATGATTTCCCTTTGTTCCTTTTTAGCTAATTCTACTCACCTCTGCGGAACTTCATTCCTTGTCTTTCTTTGATTCGGTTTATTTATTTGCTACGTTCTTCTGTAACTTTTTTTTTTTTTTTTTTTTACATATCATCCAGTTCTGTGGAAGCTTGCTTTCTGGCTCCATATTGTTCCTACTGTAAGCAAGTAGAATACTTCTAATTTATTTAGTGGTGGTAAACGCCCAATAATCCAGTGTTTTTACCAAATTTAAGTGTGATTTTCCAATAAGCAATTTGAACTTTTCCATCTTCAGCCTAAAATTTCCAACCTGTCATGTGGATTTCCTCTCAGTAATCTGACCTTTTCTATCGATAAACGGAATTTTCTAGCCTGTAGTCGAGGGTTCCCGATTCAGAACAGGAATTTTATTTTTATCCGTAATCAATAAAATTGTAATTTATTTCAAATATTTTCTTATTTATAATAAAATTTTCATTTCTATAATCGGCATTTAGTAGCTTATAACCATCATTTCATTATTTACTACTTGTATTCTCTCATATGTAATCCCTATCGTTTTCACTCTTCCGTAGCTGAAATTTACCTTTATAATACTCAGTGCGATAAACAAATCTATTTTAGGAGAGAATAACGTTAATGTGCGCACTGAATCGCAAAACGAAGTTTACAATTCACACCAGGGGATAAGAATATGGCTAGACTTTATGTTAAGCTAACGGCCTATTAAAATACCCAGAGTTACTGTAACTCTGACTGGTTCTTGAGGCAATGGGCAAAAATGAAGCCAAAACCGAAAACAAGTAAAGTAAGAATATCAATGGTCAGCTGCGAATAAAACACCTGTATGTTTGACTGTCCCATGTAGTCTCAGCAATACATAAAGTAATTATATGTGAAGACTCTCATGACCGTTCGTCGAATTTGAAATATACGTGGACAAAAGCTCTCCTATTATTATTATCATTATTATTATTATTATTCTTATTATTATTATTATTATTATTATTGCTGCTGCTAAAAATTCACAATATCGTGATTAAACGGTATTATAATAAAAATTCACTATTATATAAATAAACTGAATTATTTGTACACGATAAAAACAGAGACTTTCGAAAAACTGAAAGATGTTCCACTTCAGTATTTATATTATTTTACAAAAACCCAGTTTTAGTTTTCTGTAAAACAAAACTATTGTGCCGGCTTTAAAGTTTCGTGGGCCGCGGCTCAAACAGCATTATACCGAGACCACCGAAAGATACGTCTATTTTCGGTGGCCTTGACTGTGCGCTGTAGCAGCTGTACAGAAAACACGATTGCGCCGAAGAAACTTCGGCGCAGTGTTTACTTTTTTTTTACCGTAAACACTGAGGAAGAACACCGTTCAGGTGCTCGAAAGTCTTTGTGTTTATCTTCTACAAACAATGAAATTTATTTATATAATTGTGGGTTTTCATTATAAAATTTATTATTATTATTATTATTATTATTATTATTATTATTATTATTATTATTATTATTATTATTATTATTATTATTTTTATTACTAATGATGAGTTAGAAGGCCATTACCTTGAAAATCAAGCTGTCATGGAATGCAAAACCCGTAAGTTAAATGAGAGAAAGGAGAAAGAATAAATTAACAATGAATACAAGAATTAAGACAACATTACATACGATACAGCAACAATCAGAATACTAGGACAATGAAAGTTAAGGGCAACAAGGTTAAAGTTGAGTATACCTTAGCTTAACCAGACCACTGAGCTGATTAACATGGAATTACATAACATACTTTCATAGAACAGAATGCCAATAGGACTAAGTTTTATACATACATACGTGCATAATGTATATATACATATATATATGTATATATACATATATATATATAAATATATATATTTATATATATGTATATATATACACTAATATACAAGATTGAATTATACACAGTTTTTTTTAAGGGTTAGACGTAACAACGCACAACATAGAATGAAAAAATAAACTAAATGAAGGAAAGTGTACCTCAGTGTACCCTCAAACAAGGAACCTCCAACCTAAGCCTGTTGAAAGCCATGGTACGGAGGCTATGGCAGAGGCCAACATTTGAAAATATTTGTTAAAGTGCCAAAACTAGGAACAAGAAAATCAAACGATGAGTGTCTTGTACTCCACTGCCAGGAATATTCGCAATGAAGAATAGTACAAATAAAATACCATTCTAAAACATTAAGAAAAACTAACTGTGGTCACTATAGCACTATGAACGCACAGCAATTAAGGTATTTAGCATATATTTACACGCTTGCCATGAGACATTAAACTTTGCTTCCGTGCATTTAGGACTTATTTGTTTAGCCTCCGGTCTTCATTAAGGTCCATAATCAACTGCCAAAGTGTTCAATAATGTTTAGGTGTTTTGCAAGACTTGATAAACTTCCTTTATACATAAGGCTGAGGCATTCAATCTGAAGTTAACCCTCCCCTTTAATTCGGTCTTGGGACCAAAACGATTGAATAAATTCTCATGAAAAAAAAAAACACGACAAAATGACAATTTTACTTAACCGACCCAAATAAGCCCACTAGTAATAACCAATTCTTTTCGATATTAATGTATTATCATGTTACACAGAAATCTACGAAATGGGCGACATTAGCCCTTAGCAATCAGTGTTCACCCAATCCCCATGACCAACCAGTACTTATCTAGATCCATTGCTATTAGCGGAATGCCTCTGAACTCGGGCTGATAAGACACTCCTAACACCCCCACTCTCTCTCTCTCTCTCTCTCTCTCTCTCTCTCTCTCTCCTCGAGATCCTGAGATCCTTACATGCAACCATCCCTCTCATCTGGTCTCTTTCTTCACCCCCCCCCAGCCCTCCTCCTATCACCACCAGACACCCTACCCACATCTCCAGGCAGTAGTAGTATCTTGGAGTCCTGATCCGGATCCGTTCCCAGACGATCTTGATCCTTCGCTTCCTCCACCACCTCCTCCTCCTCCTCCTCCTCCTGTTCCTCCCCAGGGGCGTCCCCAGCGGCTCACGTTAGAGGGCGGCGCTCAACATGCAATTACTCCGCCGTCAGTCAGTTGGGGGTGCGCGGCTGTGGCTCCCGGGGAGACGGATAATGCACTCCTTCCCTACGTGACCGATCACCCGGCCCGCAGGTCTTCATCCCCCATCAGGGATGGCACGCCGACGCGCCTCAGGAGGCACGCACACGCACATACACACACGTATACACGCACACTCATATACAAGACTTGAGCGCACACAATCACTTATTCCTTTAACTCTATGATATACGCATTTCCCTAAATTCTTCTTACACACCTTATCTAAATTCACCAAAAACATATTAATGTATAAATGCAAATCTCAAGTACAGATCTCTCTAAACGTGCCGTATAAATAGTTCTCTCAATTCTCAAGAATTTTTCCCTAAATTTCTCATTCAAAGATTTCCCTCGATTTCTCATTAACAGACGCTTACGGTCTTCATATTTTGTCCCTTTGATATTTGCCAAAACTTGTCACTCACTGATTTTTAACATTTCATTTTCATTGCACTTCTCTCTTAAATTAGCGTATACATTCATCTTAAACACTGGCGCTGATATTTCTTTAATGCCCTTCAAAACATCTAAAATTTCTTTTGCTCACGAATCTAAATTCCGTCTACATGTACAACATTAAATAAAAAAAAAAAGGTCTTCCTATTACATATTTCAATAAAGTTTCTTATAGACACTTCTCCAAACTCTAAACACACGTATTTTAAACTATTAACTGATATATGGTCTGCAGAACTGATCTAGCAGTTAATCGTATTACAGAAATAATACTGCTAAGTTGTCTATCAATAACTGAAAAAAATTTTGAAATTGAAATCTCGTAACAGAACACTGTTACGCAGATTAATATACAAAATTACAAATCTGTGCTACAAAGACGCTAAACTAACCTTTAAACGATCAATTATTAACTAAAATATAACCTGAACTTTATCTAGACTATGGAATCTATCCCGGGATATAACATGCTGATAAACTGGGCTCACAATCACATAGGTAAAGCTACATTTTATATTCTGTTATAGCCTCTGAAATGGTTATTTAGCTCAAAGCATTAAACTCCCAGGGGGGAAAAGTTATTTCCTAAGATTTAATAATAGAGAGAGAGAGAGAGAGAGAGAGAGAGAGAGAGAGAGAGAGAGAGAGAGAGAGAGAGAGAGAGAGAGAGAGAGAAGCAAAAAAGAAAAAAAAATCTCACCTAAATCTAAACGCCCAAAGAGACGCAAGGACCCTGGACATCGCATTTCCTTAAAAGATTAAAGACGGTCATTTTATCTCAGCATGAGTTTCTTCGTACCAATAAACAGCAATCAAACCCGTGATTGATGACTTCACATTCGCTTTACGGTATTGAGCCTTTTCGTCAGCTGGTGCGACCGCGGAAATTAGCGGGAGTTCAGCTGTTCAAAGAGACTGATGTAATCTGTGTGATTGAGTTTTCAACCGATAACGATAGCTTGTGCTGAGGCAACCAAGCAATTACTTTTTTTTTTTTTTTAGTGGTGCGTAAGTGAACTTCCTTTTTCAGGTGATGGAAAATTCGTGAAAGAAAAGAAAAAAAACTTTGACACCTAAACGATAAATCAAAATTACAATAAATAAATAATATTCTTTTCTCGATTCTTGTGGAATTGGTAATTGGAATATAAAATTTAGGCCAAAGGCCAAGCTTTGGTACCTCCTATGAGGTCAATCATTGCTGAAAGGGAAATTGAGAGTAAAAACTCTCTAAAGGTGTAACACACAAGAGGAAAACATCACAGATGCACTATGAAACAATTCCTAGAAGAGGGTAGATAGTAAGATGGAAGGAAGAGAACATGAAAGGAGGTATAGTAAAAGAAATGAAAGGCGTTGCAACTAGGGGCCGATGGGACGCTGTAAAGAACCTTAAGTAATGCCTACAGTGCACCATGCGAGGTGCCATGACGCCGCTACCCCTCTACGGGAGCGATTCTTGCGAAGCAAATCTTAACACCCAAGAGTACGGGGTTGTGTGGTCATTACAGCGAATAGTAAGACAGAACAACAATTATTGCCTTTCAGGACTATTAATACGGGTCAATTAACATCTCTGTCATTTAGGAAGGGGTCAATACTGGCCACCAGAGCTAACATTACACTGCAGCATCGTTTTTGGCCATTAGAACCTTTTAACAAACCATATTCACACCGAGGAAAAATCACGTCATCGCAGCGCCCATGATTTCCGAGGTATCGCTGGCGCTTCATACAATTCATCCATTCCCAAAGAGCACGAGCACGACGTCTAAGCCTCGGCAGGTGAAAGGATGATTGATGGATGATATCGGGCATGGGAGGGGGAAGGGGGGGTGGGAACTCTTCTGCTCTAACTATTTAGAAACAGGTTCGAAACATGATCATTGATGTACAAGGCACCCCAAGCCTCATCACTCTGCTCCCTACATATACGCATACAAACATACATACATACACACAAACACACACACACAGGAACCCATTAATGAATCCGGTGTGTGTGTTGGTCAGGAGGCCGAGTTTTGCATCCAAAAGAGCAAAAACTGCAGAACGAAAAATTATGCAGACCGAAATATCCAAATGATGATCTGCAAAAAGAAACAAAAATTAAGTATTCGATAAAACTTCACAGAATGAGTGATTCAATGTGAAAAACAACGTTACATAAAGAATTCGAGCCATATATCATTAAATGAAATATTGCTGACTGACACGGTAAGGAATGAAAAAAATTATGCAGTCCAATAGTGCAAAATGAAAGAACTGAAGTTTCCACAATGGATATCACTCAATTTGTGTTTATGTAATTCAAGACCATGATTAGAATAAGTATCAGTTTGAAATTTTATTTCAATTCACATATATGTACAACATACACATATACAATATAGAAAATTTTAAAAGTTCGCCTATCGTTGAAAATCGAAGGAAACGAAAGAGATCATTAGGTGACCTCTCTGAAACTGCAATGGTACACAAAGGAAACATAAAAAGTAAAAAATAAATAAATAAATAAATAAATAAATGTGATTCAATCATTCCAAAGATGGGTACAAAACATGACGTACCTCAATTTTAAGAGCAATATTCCACAGGCCAGTACAAGGTCACCAGAGAGTATCGATAAATGAGATAAGGAAAGGAATACCCGACATAATGCATATTAACAAAATATTAAATAAGCACCCAAAAAGCGGAAATTTGAATACTTATTTGTAAGCCTGTGTAAACACTAATAAAAAAAAGTCCTTTGCCGAAAACGGCAATCTTCCATGACGAGGGACCTTTAGTGAAAGATAAAAAAAAAAAAACAGTAATGCCTCTTATTTTCACCCTCTGGCTTAAATAAACAGCAGTGCATGCGTATACTAAGTATCATCTCTATACTATGCACTGATACGCATATATATATATATATATATATATATATATATATATATATATATATATATATATATATATACACACACACACACACACATATGCATATCGGCATCTAAAGATCCATTCATAACTCGTCACCTCGCATATCAAAAAACGAGCAAAAATACTATAAATTCAAATCAAATTAAGGGGAATAAACTGCCGTGGACGTGGAATTTGAACGTGTGAAAAAAAAACCGGATCTGAATTCAGAAATCTTTATACTGAACATTTAACTCTGGAATATGGATATCCAGATATAAATGTAATATAGGCCTCCAGATACAGGGATTTTACATGAAAAAACATAACGAGAAAATTTGAATGACGTGACTAGATAAGGGATAAAATTTTTGAAAAGTTATTTAAATTGCCTAAATGAAATTGAACACTCAAAAAAACCGTAAGCGAATATCACGAAATAAGGATGAATTTAAGGTTTTCAGAATTTTAACGTCTAAATACAAATGAGCACACGTAAAAATAGATATCAAAATTATATATTAGAATGAAATCTACAAATAAACAGAAATTAGAAATATAGACAACTGGTTGACCGACTGATTATGAAATTTGTTTTATAAAGCCAAGCACTTGGGTACTTTTGGGCATGCAGCGCTCAAGACAGTGAAAACATGATGGAGTGGTTGGACAGCAAAGTAAAAAGATCCAGAAAATAAATGAGATTAATTACAAGATTCTAAAGGCGGAAATTAGATTAATTACAAGGATCTAAAGGCGGAACTAGCAGATAACACCACAAGCACAAAGAAGTTACAGTTAGAGAAGCTGGACAGCAAGACTGAAGGAAGGAAGCGGGAATGGAATTAAAGTAGAAGGCTTAAATGTTGTTGCAGCTACAGGCCGAAGGATCCCTGTAATCATCCTTAGTCATGAGGTGCATACTCTGTGGGGTATAGAGACAATACGAACAATCAGCCCAGTAAATGATGATATTAAACCTCTGGAGAGAAAAATAAAAGAAGAAAGGAAAGTACAGCACGCCCGACCAAACTTCTACCTTAAAAGGCACGAGGAGGACCCAAGGCAAAGGGTATAATCATAATCAAAAGCTAAGAGGGATGGACAGCCGACATGAATTTTCCTTCAATGGCAGAAACAAGAGAGAACGAGAGAGAGGGCTATAAAATAAATGAAAACAAACGGGGGAAGACCCTTCAGACATGCTTAATTATCAGTCTAATGCTTTTATAAGACCAACGTACATTCGACTATAACAAATTAACATCTAAGTGATTAATAATCATTATCATCATAGCCTCCAACGCAAAGAGCCTCTAAATTGTGGATTAGCAAACATTTCTCTGCCTCAGTTCCTATTCACGTCTGTGCGAACTTTTAATAAGTTCAGAACTTCAGAAATTACCTTTAATAGAAAGTTATTCGTTAAGGTCTCCCTCTTTTATGTGCATGTCAATTTTCTAGAGAGGTAGAGAACTAGAAAAATCACCCTATATAAAAAAAAATTAATCCAAAGTAATTTCTATCTCTATTTTTAAGTGGAGGCCATAACCGAATTAAATACACTTAATACAAAGGTAATCTCCTTCTTCTTCATCCTTTCCACCGCAGCTGCTCAATCATCCATTAACTTCCAGGCAATACTTTACCGTGAAGATTGATTACCGCAGTCCTGCGAGACCTCATCAAGCTGATGAGATGTTCCTTGTTACGGCGATGACATGGCTGTTGTGTCCCTGTCCACGCTTGTTTATCAGCGTATGTAAATACAACCTAACCGCTCACATAAGATATCTCACTCTCTCGGTACAACCCTACAACCCCTGTTTACCCCAGACGTCAATCAAGAGGCGGAACTACTCGCGTTTTATGTTATTCATAATCGTACGGTGACGACCTGGATGAACAATAAGGAGGACGTTCCTTGATGCATCGACGGTACAGTACGTCACAGTAGAATTATATATATATATATATATATATATATATATATATATATATATATATATATATATATATATATATATATATATATATATATATATATATAATTCTACGACTTAGCATTATATATACAATATACAATTATATATATATATATATATATATATATATATATATATATATATATATATATATATATATATATATATATATATATATATATATATATATATATATATATATATATATATATATATATGAGAGAGAGAGAGAGAGAAGAATGAGCAAATAAATAAAATAAAATAAAAGGAAACAAAAGAGTACTACGCCTTCCAGGTTTCCTTTACCTCCATGGGACTTTTTCATTGCCACTTTCACAAACAGAACACAGGAACAGAAGATATATATAGTAAGCTACAACTTGCAAATTAATAACATATTAATGAAAACATACTTTTATTAATCAAATCTAAGAGCACTAAAAATGACATGGCTAAACAGCACAAAAGGAACCGAAATGGGCCAATTTGAGTGTTCTTTTAATCAGCAAATTTATGTATAAAAATTAAAGTTCACCGTATGTAAATAAGCTGTCTGTGTAATCACTGGACAGACATGATAGCAAAGGCTGAACATATATTCCATTAGAAAATGTGATGGGCAAGTTCTAATAAATGTACAACCTTTACGCATTTTAAAGAATTCATCACTTGTCAATAATATTACTGATTTTTCCTGTTAATAAAATTAATGTTTTTTCTATTATATACTTTTTTTAATTATACCAAAACTGACCATTTCTTTCATTTGAAAACTTGATTATTATCGTTAATAAGTATACAAAAAATATAAACTTAAAAAATTATCACCCATTCAACTAATCTCCATGAGACCTTGCAAAATAGCTTCCCCTTCTCTCTGAAGTGTTCTTTCCTTGCCACTTTTCATTCTAAAAATGAAAACTTTTTGAGTAAGGATGCTGTTTTAGGTTGTCTTAACCGAAAAATATCCAATCATTATTTTGGCACTGTTCATACACACAGGACTACGCAGTTTCTGATGAAAATTTAATAGTTGTTCTGTTTTGGTCGTCAAAGAACAAGTTAAGATGGAAATTCCTACCAAGGCGATCCTTTCCTTCGTTTCTTGTTTCTCACAAGAGTAAATATCGGTAGCAAATTTTGCCGCGTTATTATTTTTTTTTTTATTTTTCCCTTTTCCTCTGTTCAAGGGATTTATTAAATGAATAGCAACAATAGTCCTCTAGGTACTTTATACACACCTCAAGCCGTGTAATAACCTCAAGTGATTAAATGTGCTCAAAATCGCAAGTCTCACACAGTAGAAATTGTCCAGACTAATAAACTCTACGCTGATCAAAAGACTGTCAAACTTATATCAGTTTAGAGTAAAGCCGCAGAAGTTATAATGGCTTTTATAGTGTGCTGTCTAGGGAGTGAGGTAATCTGAAGAGATTAAACAAGTTCTTTAAATGTTATACAGTTAAAAAACAAAAACGAATTAAAAAAATTGTTACAATTAATACTAGAATCATCTTAACCTAAAAAATATAAATCTGCTGTTTGGACAAGCATATTGGCTTTAAGATACTTTACTAATTATAAAAATAAAAAGAAAAATAGGGGGTTTTTGAATCTTAATAATTCGTCTTTGAGAAAGTGATGCAACAATAAAAGCCACATCATCAGTAAATAAAGTTTTAGCTTTAAATGTCAAGGCAAAAAATTGATACTGGCCCAGAATGGAATCCTGAAGAACTCCGCATGTAACAAGTCAAAAATCGGATCCTATCCCACTGAAAAATATCCAATGTTTCCTGCCTTCTAACAGGATTTTAAATGTTCATTACAGTCCTCTAAATCCACAGTGCGCCAGCTTTTGTAGAAATACACTATGTGAGACTGTGCGAAAATCTTTTCTTAACCTAAAAGAAACGTACACTAAAAATGTTTTGATATGCCATAACTGAAGACGAACACAATTTTACTGTAGAGTGGGTATTACTTTTGTCATGGCAGACACCAAAGTGACTTTGGCTAAGCAAAACAATGTGTGGTAATACAGTTTTACATTCTATTTATTGTTACATTCTGTTACTGACAGGGCGGAAATGGGTCGATAGCTGTCCATAATTTTAACAGGTCACGCCTTGTGGACGGATGCAAATCTTCTGGAAATTCTTGGCCAACTACTGAAATGCAAAATAATTCAGCAAAACGTTGAGAAAACAGTAGCCCGTTTTATTTCATAATCAGAGAAGAAATATCCATATTCTTATTAAGTTCATTTTTTACTCCTTTTATTAAATTTCAAAAATCAGCACAACCAAACAGATGAAGAAAACAAGAAGCTAACAGAGGTGCATTTAGGAATGCGTAGAGCAGAGGTACTGCCAAAACCACCAACCAGGGAAGCGGCAGCCGAAACAAAATACCCATTTGCGTGGTTGAGTAAGTCACGCCCCGCTAATACCCTGCCAGCCACCACAATATGCCCCAATGTAACAGTTTCATTCCTGTCCATGCAGAAGCTTAGACAGGGCTGTATCATACTTGAGTTTTTGCCATATTCAAAAAACTTTCTTCAAACAATAAAAACGTTTTGACCTAAGCCATAATAATAATAATAATAATAATAATAATAATAATAATAATAATAATAATAATAATAATATAGATCAGAGCCATTTAAACAGGTGTAAAAAGTAAAAATGATGGAAATATTACTACATTAATAATTCTCATTACCACTCTGTGGACCCAGCCATCTCAGGGAAAATATCATAATAATAATAATAATAATAATAATAATAATAATAATAATAATAATAATATGCGCTTGGATATTGAAATCTGACCTTGAATTTTGACATTATTTGCCTATCTATTCAGAAATATAATTACAGTATGTAATTCATTCTTTTATTTTAAATTTTCAGATTTTTTAAAGGTTTCAGAAAAAATAGGTTCTAATTTTTTCCTCTCTTAGTTCTTTCATAAATGAAAAAGAATAAGAAGCGAACAAAAAAAAAATCAGATAACACAATAAAAATATTTTTATTTTGCATTTATGAAAGAACTGAGAGAAAAAGTTAATAATTATTTGTTCTAAATCCTCGCAAAACTCTGAATATTTAATATAAAAGTATGAATTATTAAGATTAAATAATAATAATAATAATAATAATAATAATAATAATAATAATAATAATAATAATAATAATAATAATAATAATAATAATAATGGCGCAAACACCCACATATATTTTCTGATAAAAATGTTTTACTTGCTTTCAACGAGAAGTGAGCTCATAGTGTTCATTACTTTCAGTGCCCAAAAGTTTTCCTAATTATACAATCTTTAGAGATTAACCCTCTTCGCTGTGAAGTTACTGAACAACAAAAATATAAATATCGAAAAATAACGATTCAAAAATTAATGGTCAAAAAGCAGTTGAGATTCTTAGGATAAAGCTGTAGAAGTCAGAATGGAGGAAGTAAAGAAAAATTAAATTACTGAAGCTGCGTATGTACATGAGATAATGAATGGTCCTTTGCACTGCACAGGTTTGGAGGCGATGATGACGATAATATATGAGCGAGTATACAATTTATAAAAGCACTGTTTTAAAGCAACTCCAAGCAGAGAAACGTCTACCAGAGGGTTGTGAATCTAATGGTGAAGGAAATATCCCCTAATTGCAGATGAGTCTATCTACCAAGATGAATGGCAAAACATATGGCATGTCAGTCTATTTATTGTGGGCTGCTAGTAAGAGATATGACCCATTTTCCCTAGGAAGTGAAATGATTTGGGGTTCATTTATAATCAAACACAAGGGAGAAGTGTGCCTAGTGAAAGGTCGTTGGCCCACTGGGGGATGAAATTCTGCTTGAATGGCAGATGAACCTCTTCGCATGAGACCAATGGCAATCACGGTGTCCCTCTTGCTTAAAAATATGAAATAACAAATGAAGTATCTTGCAAAAAAAAAAAATGGATATACTGACCCTATATGTAACAAAGGTAAAAGGCCTATGTAAGCAGGAATGGGAAAGGCAAAGTGTCTAGGACAGCTGAAAAGTGTAGAGCTAAAGATGTGCAGTGCTGGTGGCATCTGGGAGACTCAGAAATGCATTAGTTTAAGAAGTGTTTGGATAAAATTGAGTGCAGCAGAAAAAAACGTTGCGAGTGAGTGTGTATGGGCCAGGACTGGAAAAGAATGAGAGTGAGAAATTTTTGGGAGAGTGTGAATCTGTCTTGCTGGATTTGTTGAACATCAAATTGGTAGCTGTTCTAGATGATTTAAGTGTAAACATAGGTGACAGAAAAGGAGGAGGTACTGTGGGCAGATAAGGAGTTCCAAGACTAAATGAGAACAGAAAGTGCAAATGTGTTTAAAAACGGGCTTGATTGTTGGTAATACATGATTTATGAAATAAATTTGTGCTCTAGTACACTTGAGGTGAGGTGAGGTGAGGAAAGAAAGTTTATTAGATCATGAATTAGTTCAAAATAGAAGGAAATGCAAGCTGATGGAAGTAATGGGGAGAAATGGAGTGGCTGGACGCATATCAGATCATTATTTAGTTGAAGCAAATATGGAGCAAAACCTGGGTGTTCAAGCTAAAGAGGAGGGGTGAGAATGTAGCAAGATGGGTAACCAAAACATGCAAGATCAGAAGTGAAATACGGAGAGCACATGAGGAGAAAAATGGATATCAAATGGAGTAATACTGGAGGATACTAGGCTGGTGAAAAGAGTTTCAAATTAATAAGCGTTTGGACGAAGAAGGCCAGGAAGACCGAGAAGTGGATAGACAGACAGTGTGAAAGCTAGAAAGAGGTGTTGGAAAGGAAGAGCCTCAACACCCAGAAGGTGAGGGAGAGATAGTGTACAAGACAGAGGTAATTGGTGCAATGTGTATAAGGGAGTACAAAGTGCTACTGGCGACCGTTCTGTGTATAGATCTGAATAGCTATCATTATGGAAGTTTCCTACGCAGGGGGCTTCATCTATGATTCAGTAGCTTATGCATGAATGTGGCAATGATCACTGTACTTTCTTTTTTAGAGAGACACCCGTTAGATAAACGGCTCAATTTGAAAAAAAAAAAAAAAAAAAAAAAAATATATATATATATATATATATATATATATATATATATATATATATATAATATATATATGTGTGTGTCTGTGTGTATGTGTATGTGTGTGCGTGTGCGTGCGCGCGCAAGTGTCTTAAGAGAGCAAAAAACTCTGATTAAAAGAAAAACATGCAAAAGAACAAATCATTTACGCCAACTTACAGTGAGAACAGAGCGCTTCTGCAACTTACCGCCAATATGCATCGCCCAAAACTCTCGGTGCCTAAAAATTATAACATACCTTTGATTCCGGTATAAAGCGGTCCCAGCAATTTGGTGGTAGACTCATCCATTACCCAAGTTCTCCACCCCACGCTGCCCGATATGGTAATGAACTCATCACCAAGGCCACGAGAAATAAACCTTTAAAAAAAGGCCTTCGAAGAAAAGGGGCCCCGATTATGCATGTTGGCCCTGAAGGTTTAATACAACATGCACGTGGGGGCTTAAGACTTCCATGCGCCCAGTCGTCACAATCCACCAGCTTATGAATTAAACAAATGATGACCTCGAACGAGACCCGCCAGCTTCTCTCTCTCTCTCTCCTTATTTACAACTATAATTCCTCCTCACTCTGCGTGGCAGTGCATTTTCTACTACTGTAACTCTACAGATGGCATTCACTTACCTCAGAATTAATAATGAACATAATATTAACTTTACTTCATTTCAGCCCCGTGAGTAGATACAGAAAGACTAAAGAGAATATATATATATATATATATATATATATATATATATATATATATATATATATACACACACACACACACACACATATATATATATATATATATATATATATATATATATATATATATATATATATATATATAGACAAAATAATATTTTGGTAAAAATAACAATAATGATTCAACAAAGACATTCATTATCACTAAAGCACACTCTTTTAATTGTTGACAAAACCGGAAAAAGACATACCAGTAACAAATATTATCCTAACCTTGCAATAAAAATTCATTAAATATGCAGCGTCCTTCATAAAACATTATTTGATGCATAATTAGTGAAGGAAAACGCTCTAAACGTCAGCATAATATGCATTAAAATGCATAAGGATGACTAAAAAAAAAAAAAAAAACCTGCGCACACTAACACTTACACAGAGGAACACGCACATGCAAATTTCACCAAACTTTGAAGAAGAGTTGGGGAGAGGTTTCATACATCTTTGTACAATAGAGTAAGCTGCTTCATGGAGACTCTCTCTCTCTCTCTCTCTCTCTCTCTTTCATATATATATATATATATATATATATATATATATATATATATATATATATATATATATATATATATATATGTGTGTGTTATATATTACATATTTTATATATAATACATATATATATATATATATATATATATATATATAGAGAGAGAGAGAGAGAGAGAGAGAGAGAGAGAGAGAGAGAGACCTACTAAAGCACAGCTTATAATATAATGTTGCAAACTTGACAAAAAACAATTTGAAAAAGGGAGGCATATTCCGACAAAAGAAAGACTATAAAACTTATGAGAGAGAGAGAGAGAGAGAGAGAGAGAGAGAGAGAGAGAGAGAGAGAGAGAGAGAGAGAGAGAGACCTACTAAAGCACAGCTTATAATATAATGTTGCAAACTTCGACAAAAACAACTTGAAAAAGCGGAGGCATATTTCGACATAAGAAAGACTAGAAAACTTATGAGAGAGAGAGAGAGAGAGAGAGAGAGAGAGAGAGAGAGAGAGAGAGAGAGAGAGAGAGAGAGAGAGAGAGACCTACTAAAGCCCAGCTTATAATATATTGTTGCAAACTTCGACAAAAACAATTTGAAAAAGCGGAGGCATATTTCGGCATAAGAAAGACTAGAAAACTTATGAGAGAGAGAGAGAGAGAGAGAGAGAGAGAGAGAGAGAGAGAGAGAGAGAGAGAAACAAATGCTTGCTGTCACGAATAAAGGATTAGTCTGCCATCTTCTGGGACGGTAAGACGAAAATGGAGACAGCTGTCCTGGGCCGTCAGAGTCTTCCGTCGGGGTGACAGCATAAATCCCTCCTAATTTCATCTATCATGATGAAGACACGATGGACGGACAGACGGATGGATAGATGGATGGATGGATGGATGGATGAGAAACATTTACCCCCACGGTAAACCACACATAAGACCTTTTACTTTGCCTGACAGCCAACCATTTCTCACAACTTTTAACTTTTTAGTTCGTGATTTTTATACTTAAACCTAGGATATTATTATTATTATTATTATTATTATTATTATTATTATTATTATTATTATTATTATTATTATTATTATTATTATTATTGTGGAAAATAACTTGCCGTAACGCCTCATAACCGAATACGGTGGTAAAAATCACAAACATTTTAAATATAAGTGAATAAATGCATAAATATTTACGAGTTCATAAATAAGTAAATACTCTGATCTATCGTTTAGCATTAGTTATTATCTCTCTTGCTCTTCTTAAAATTTCTGCTTCGTTTGTTCCCGGATGTTAGTCTTTCCTTGACATTTCTAAATTGATAAAACAACCCGTTGACTTCTAACAGAATTTATCATCATGGCAAATACGCCCACTGTCTTAGGAAAATAAGACGGTTTAATAAAAGAATCCATTTTAATTACGCACCAATAAGGTAAACTATTTACAATTGTTTTACGTTAAAAATGAGGATGGTAAAAAGTCACCATAAAGACTGCTAACGACGCCCAAGTAATTTATTCTCTTTAACGAAAAACGACGAGAAAAAATGAGAAATTACGATGCAGCTAAACCAGATTTTGAAAGATTTTTCTTGCTTGCACAAGGCTTCTCGGTCTCTACCTGTGGACCAGTTATTCTCACACAAGACTGAAATCTGCTACTACAAGCTTCTCAGCACTGATTTAGGATGAGGCTGCTAACCAGCTTCTCATGGTGGACGTATGTTCTGCTACAAGTTTCTAAGCACTGATTTAGGATGAGGCTGCTAGCCAAATTCTCATGGTCGACGTATGTTCTGCTACAAGTTTCTAAGCACTGATTTAGGATGAGGCTGCTAGCCACATTATCATGGTCAACGTATGTTCTGCTACAAGTTTCTAAGCAAAGATTTAGGATGAGGCTGCTATCCACATTATCATGGTCAACGTATGTTCTGCTACAAGTTTCTAAGCACTGATTTAGGATGAGGCTGCTAGCCACATTATCATGGTCAACGTATGTTCTGCTACAAGTTTCTAAGCAAAGATTTAGGATGAGGCTGCTAGCCACATTATCATGGTCAACGTATGTTCTGCTACAAGTTTCTAAGCACTGATTTAGGATGAGGCTGCTAGCACATTATCATGGGTCAACGATTTCTGCTACAAGTTTCTAAGCACTGATTTAGGATGAGGCTGCTAGCCACATTATCATGGTCAACGTATGTTCTGCTACAAGTTTCTAAGCACTGATTTAGGATGAGGCTGCTAGCCACATTATCATGGTCAACGCATGTTCTACAAAGTTTCTAAAGCACTGATTTAGGATGGGGCTGCTAGGCAAATTATCATGGTCAACGTATGTTCTGCTACAAAGTTTCATGCACTGATTTAGGATGAGGCTGCTAGCCACATTATCATGGTCAACGTATGTTCTGCTACAAGTTTCTAAGACCGATTTAGGATGAGGCCAAGCTAGCCACATTATCATGGTCAACGTATGTTCTGCTACAAGTTTCTAAGCACTGATTTAGGATGAGGCTGCTAGCCACATTATCATGGTCAACGTATGTTCTGCTACAAGTTTCTAAGCACTGATTTAGGATGAGGCTGCTAGCCACATTATCATAGTCAACGTATGTTCTGCTGATTTCTAAGCACTGATTTAGGATGAGGCTGCTAGCCACATTATCATGGTCAGCGCATGTACTGCCTACAAGTTCTAAGCACTGATTTAGGATGAGGCTGCTAGCCACATTATCATGGTCAACGTATGTTCTGCTACAAGTTTCTAGCACTGATTTAGGATGGGGCTCTAGCCACATTATCATGGTCAACGTATGTACTGCCAAGTTTCTAAGCCACTGATTTAGGATGAGGCTGCAGGCAAATTCTCATGGTCGACGTATTTTCTGCTACAAGTTTCTAGACTGATTTAGGATGAGGCTGCTAGCCACATTATCATGGTCAACGTATGTTCTGCTACAAGTTTCTAAGCACTGATTTAGGATGAGGCTGCTAGCCACATTATCATGGTCAACGTATGTTCTGCTACAAGTTTCTAAGCACTGATTTAGGATGAGGCTGCTAGCCACATTATCATGGTCAACGTATGTTCTGCTACAAGTTTCTAAGCACTGATTTAGGATGAGGCTGCTAGGCAAATTATCATGGTCAACGTATGTTCTGCTACAAGTTTCTAAGCACTGATTTAGGATGAGGCTGCTAGCCACATTATCATGGTCAACGTATGTTCTGCTACAAGTTTTAAGCACTGATTTAGGATGAGGCTGTTAGCCACATTATCATGGTCAGCGTATGTTCTGCTACAAGTTTCTAGCACTGATTTAGGATGAGGCTGCTAGCCACATACTATCATGGTCAACGTATGTTCTGCCACAAGTTTCTAAGCACTGATTTAGGATGAGGCTGCTAGGCAAATATCATGGTCAACGCATGTTCTGCTACAAGTTTCTAAGCACTGATTTAGATGAGAGCTGCATAGCCACATTATCATGGTCAACGTGTTCTGCTACAAGTTTCTAAGCACTGATTTAGATGAGGCTGCTAGCCACATTATCATGGTCAACGTATGTTCTGCTGGGGATTTCTAAGCACTGATTTAGGATGAGGCACTGCTAGCCACATTATCATGGTCAACGTATGTTCTTGCCACAAGTTTCTAAGGAAAGATTTAGGATGAGGCTGCTAGCCACATTATCATGGTCAACGTGTGTTTCTGCTACGTTTCTAAGCACTGATTTAGGATGAGGCTACTGCCACATTATCATGGTCAACGTATGTTCCTACAGTTCTAAGCACTGATTTAGGATGAGGCTGCTAGGCAAATTATCATGGTCGACGTATGTTCTGCTACAAGTTTCTAAGCACTGATTTAGGATGAGGCTGCTAGCCACATTATCATGGTCAACGTATGTTCTGCTACAAGTTTCTAAGCACTGATTTAGGATGAGGCTGCTAGCCACATTATCATGGTCAACGTATGTTCTGCTACAAGTTTCTAAGCACTGATTTGGGATGAAGCTGCTAGCCACATTATCATGGTCAACGTATGTTCTGCTACAAGTTTCTGCACTGATTTAGGATGAGGCTGCTATGCATTATCATGGTCAACGTATGTTCCTGCTACAAGTTTCTAAGCACTGATTTAGGATGAGCTGCTAGCCACATTATCATGGTCAACGTATGTTCTGCTACAAGTTTCAAGCACTGATTTGGGATGAAGCTGCTAACACATTATCATGGTCAACGTATGTTCTGCTGTTTCTACACTGATTTGGGATGAAGCTGCTAGCCACATTATCATGGTCGACGTATGTTCTGCTACAAGTTTCTACACTGATTTAGGATGAGGCTGCTAACTACATTATCATGGTCAACGTATGTTCTGCTACAAGTTTCTAAGCACTGATTTAGGATGAGGCTGCTAGCCACATTATCATGGTCAACGTATGTTCTGCTGGTTCTAAGCAATGATTTGGGATGAAGCTGCTAGCCACATTATCATGGTCAACGTATGTTCTGCTACAAGTTTCTACACTGATTTAGGATGAGGCTGCTAGCCATATTATCATGGTAACGTGTGTTCTGCTACAAGTTTCTAAGCACTGATTTAGGATGAGGCCTAGCCAAATTCTCATGGTCGACGTATGTTCTGCTACAAGTTTCTAAGCACTGATTTAGGATGAGGCTGCTAGCCACATTATCATGGTCAACGTATGTTCTGCTACAAGTTTCTAAGCAAAGATTTAGGATGAGGCTGCTATCCACATTCTCATGCTCAACGTATGTTCTGCTACGAGTTTCTAAGCACTGATGTAGGATGAGGCTGCTAGGCAAATTCTCATGGTCAACGTATGTTCTACAAGTTTCCTAAGCAAAATTTAGGATGAGGCTGCTATCACATTCCTCATGCTCAACGTATGTTCTGCTACGAGTTTCTAAGCACTGATGTAGGATGAGGCTGCTAGGCAAATTCTCATGGTCGACGTATGTTCTGCTACAAGTTTCTAAGCACTGATTTAGGATGAAGCTGCTTGCCAAATTCTCATGGTCAACTCATGTTCTGCTTTCTGTAGCGGTTACACCACATTGTTGTCATACAAAAATAAATAAATAAATAAATAAAATAAAATGAAGAAATCTTTATGCCAAAATTTAAGAACTTATTTCCCGCTCAACTTCAATGTTCAAGAGAAACAAAAAACATGAAAAAAGCACAAAAACCCAACATTTCTATTTCTACCTGTCAATATAATCTTCACCAATTTAGATGAGTCTGGACCACATCAGACGCCTAATGCCAAAAATACATCACGATAAGAGAACCTCATCATTACTTTCAATGATGAGAACTTTAAAATTTAATACAACATTATTGAGAACCTAACGCCTTATTTATGCCTATTATTTTAATTTTAAATCCACATGCATATGCGAGATTTAACTTAATGACCATGGAGTGTATCTTAATCGTGATGAGAGGCGACAGCCTTGCCTCTTGAGGGTTGAAACCACATGGCAAAGGAAATATGTCAATTCTCTAAACAATAAAAGTAATGATAAAACCTAACCCTACATTTCTAGAGACTAGTACTGACCGCAACCCTGGAAATTTCTGATATCGTTAAAGAGGCTGAGATGAAAATTCGAGCCACGCCCAACCGTTTTCGTAAAACGAGCCAACAAAAAAGCAAGTGAAAGTGATGATAAGTTTAATGAGGTCTTAATTAAAAAGATTCCGCCACATTTTATAGAACCGGTTCCAATGCCTTTATAGGACAAGCTCTGGAGGATCGAATATCTCATTTAATGCTCCGATCTCTCAGCCGATCCTACCTGAATCACAAGGTAACAAAACACAGCCTGGTTTATTGCCGTAGCTTGTGTAGCCTACGCTGGGCCAGTGTAGCACTATGTTTGTTACAAACAGCCTTCGCTACGTGCAAAAATCCTACATTTCACGATATCTGATACGATAATGGAAAATATTTTATTTTCTAGTATTCTGAGAAACTGTTAACAAGATCAACGAAAGAACTAAATCATAAGAAATAGAGCAGGTTCAATTTTAATAGCAAGACATATCAGCACCGGTAATTCTAGAGAAAAAGTGGCCTCTTAATTAAGGGCTTTCTTCGAAGACCGGTGTAATGAAATTATAATACCCCGAGAAAAAACGAAAAATTCCTGGTAACCATGTATATCTCGAGAGCGCCACGTTCATTAGAATAAACAAGGAAAGAACTGCTATATAACAAAATGACAATAATTTCTACTACGAATTTTGATTCTGTTGTGCTCTCCTCAAATAATAGACCTGTTGCCGATGTTGGAGGACTCAGACGTTGATTGGATATGTTCTACAACATGAAGGATTAAATTGCAATATCTCTCTCTCTCTCATTCTCTCTATCTCTCTCTTTCTCATACATATATACACATATACCTACACACACAAATCAATGTAAAAATTACACCATTAAGAATATCAGACAATAAGAAACTGGACTATATTTTAAAGTTATCCACAAACGCAAAACCTATCACTATTTACTCTCAGATACGAACAAAGTTATTCCAACAAATGAACTAATCCACAACTAGAAAAGCACACGTTTTCAAGCCAAGGAGAAAATAGTGAGTCAGAAAAAGGTGTTTCTTCTGGTATATTCTACGAGCGAATAGCTCCACGCTGAGGGATTTTTCTTAACGTAAAACCCAGTATCAAGGGTAACAGTATATCTTCACATAACAAATTACGACAGAAAACAAGTGAAAAATGCGCCGAAGTTTCTTCGGCGCAACCAAGTCTTCTGTACATCGTAAATAAAGGCCACCGAAAATAGATCTATCTTTCGGTGGTCTCGATGTAATGCTGTATGAGCCGCGGCCCATGAAACTTTAACCACGGCCCTGTAGTGACCTGTCCTATATCGTTGCCAGAAGCACGATTACGGCTAACTTTAACCTTGAATAAAATAAAAACTACAGAGGCTAGAAGGCCACAATTTGATATGTTTGATGATTGGAGGGTGGGTGATCAACATAACAATTTGCAGCCCTCTGGTCGCAGTATTTTTAAGATCTGAGGGCGGACAGAAAAAGTGCGGACGGACAGACAAAGCCGGCACAAGAGTTCTCTTTTCAGAAAACTAAAACAGTGAACCTTAAATCCCAAATAAGATACAGCAAATCCGTCTCTTGCAGGATGGAAATCATAGAATTTGGGAAAATGGACGCAGCGAATGAATTACACAGCTTGGAGAGTAGTGGCCTTGATAACAAGGAAATCACGATAATTTGGTGACTTGGCGAATATCAATATGGCCTCAAGTCGCAATAAGGCATCGACCAAGAAAATTAATATTTCCTAAATGTGAACGAACATTTAATAAAAAAGTACGCAGCACAAGAAAAGAGGACAGGCCAACCTTATACTTGACAGTTTCAAAGATCTCTTCACATTCAAGGGATTCGACGTCCGCTTTCGAACAAAACAGTGAAAATTTGTCCCGAGAACCAAGCCACGGCCCAGTAATATTATCTGTGAGTTAAAGAAAGTAATTCACAGAAAATCATTACAAACCTAAACCGCATTACGAACATGCAACCCATAGGGAGGTGCCGCTTACAGTGTGCCTTGTCGTCATAAATCGTAAAGTGTAATAAAACTTTGCAGGGTATACCTCTAACTCCCACCTACACTATAGGTAAAGGTTTATTAGTGAAAATTATATGGTTTTATTCTGGAGAAGAGATCAAAACACTACTAATACTACTACTACTACTACAAATACTACTGCTATTACTAATACTACTGCTACTACTACCACTACTACTACTACTACTTTTACTGCTACTACTACTACTACTACTCATAATAATAATAATAATAATAATATTAATAATAATAATAATAATAATAATAATAATAATAATAATAATTTGCAAGCGTTATAAGTCTGAAGCCTTTCATATTCCAAAGTTTACTGAATTTAGCTGTTACGAGACAGGTATAATTTTCAGAAAGTAAATATAAGATTTCTTAAGCCCTGCGCAGTATCTGAATGGTCGCATACCTCTTAAAATTCAGATACCACCAATTCGTGAAAGAGATATTTGAAGAATATAAGTAGTAAGGGTACAACAGAGAGAGAGAGAGAGAGAGAGAGAGAGAGAGAGAGAGAGAGAGAGAGAGAGAGAGAGAGAATATGTATTACAAGTGGCGCCAGAATGCTATTAAGATGAACAAATCCTAGTTTATAGTGGTAATGACTGTGAAGATATAATCCCTCAGGAAGTGATTACTATAAAGATATAATCCTTCAAGAGGTAATTACTATAAAGATATAAACCTTCAAGAAGTAACTGCTAAAAATAAATAATCCAAACGAATTACAGAATATACGTAAGTGTAATTAAAAGATAAAATCTATAAACGAAAGTTTAAACTTTAGTAACAGACAGAACTTGAGAGTTAAGCGCAAAAGATTCTCAGCGCTGTTCTACTTTTCATCGTCACATATGAATTCTGTATCACGGAACTTCAAATTGCAACTGTGGCTTCATGGGATTGACCCTTATGAATTCACAAATCATGAATAACAATGACAATTTACAAATACTACACTATATCAGAACAGGAGAAAAGAGGAAAAAAAGAAAAATTCAACGCCCAAAAAGATAGAACACAGGAACTGATAAAATGCCTGGGAAAAGTAATTCTATAAATTATAACTGGAATTTTACCAACGTCAGAAAGGAAGAAGAAAAGAAAATAATAAAAAAAAAAACTGGTAACACACATAACTCAAACCCTTAAATTAGGCTACAAGGAAAACAAAAGCGGGACCGGAACCATTTCTGACTAAGGGTCAGTAACAGGTCAAGAAGTAACACATCTTCAAATGACTCAGAATTTGTCTATAGAACGCGGTTCCCTAAACTGCTCCGGTTGCTTTCGAGTCTCATTGTGACCCATGGCCACTTACACCAGACTGATAAAATTTGACTCAAATATCAGTAAGGCAAATTTTTCATAAGGGCTTGAATTTTGAAACTACACTCATCCCTCCTCATTGATCCGGGATTGGGAAGCAGGCATACGCATACATACTCTCATGACCTAATTTCAATAAACAATACATTTCAGTCAAGGAAAAACACTACCGGAACTAGTAAAGGATACTTCAAGGATGAGGCTGCCGGAATACCACATGCACTGGAAAATAACAACCACGAAAATTAAGAAAAAAATATAAAATCACGTTATCAAAGAGATGAAAAATTCCTAAAGAATACTAATCCTCTAATGAAAACACACACACATACATATAAATACATATGTATGTATGTATGCATATGTGAGTGTGCTTCTGTGTATGTGGTATTTTTGTAATGTATGTATGTATGTATGTACGGATGGATGTATATGCAAGTGTTCCTGTGCATGTGGTATTTTTGTCACTCATCTTACTCATAATATTTTCATACTTTCACATATTAAGCCACACGCAAACCATTAATACTGAATTCATTATACCCTAGAAAAGCTTACAGCAAAGAGATTTGTAGGCGCGGTTATCTTATACAATTCCCTATAGGTGTTTGGGACCCAAGGTATAGTGAACATGATATTAGTGGGGGATTCTGCTGTTTAATATTACATACATACATACATACATACACATACATACATACATTATATATATATATATATATATATATATATATATATATATAAATTCATACATATAGATATATGTATATAATGGAATAAGATGGATAACACTCTCCCTAGCTACTCCCACTACAGGTAAAAAGCAATACACCTGTACACATTGAGCGACTATGTAATAATTTTCTGAAGGCATAATAATAAAACTTAGAGTAATTACCAAAAAAATTTTTTAGTCTAAAAATGTAACAAAATTAACATGGAAACTTCAATATGGAAGAAGTGGCGTAACTGAACACATTCGTAATAATGCTAAAACGGCAGATATGTAAAAAGGTGGAGAGAGAGAGAGAGAGAGAGAGAGAGAGAGAGAGAGAGAGAGAGAGAGAGAGAGAGAGAGAGAGAGGCAAACGAAGGAAACTATGTCCGAACACATTAGGCATCCCTTTCGAGTTTCAAGAGAGAGAGAGAGAGAGAGAGAGAGAGAGAGAGAGAGAGAGAGAGAGAGAGAGAGAGGCTGGACTGAGAAACATATGCAGGAAAGTGACTATGCACGAATGTGAGATATCACTCCCAGAGAACTTTAGGAGTGAGAAAAAGAAATAAGGGTTGTGAGGGAATAGGAGAGAGAGAGAGAGAGAGGAGAGAGAGAGTGAGAGAGAGAGAGAGAGAGAGAGAGAGAGAGAGAGAGAGAGAAAGCTGTGAGAGAGAGAGGTGTTGTAGGGAATAAGAGAGAGGGGCGATTATGGGGAATGAGAGAGAGAGAGAGAGAGAGAGAGAGAGAGAGAGAGAATAGATGTGCGTGTGCAGCGTAGCCGCCGTTGTCTGCCAAGCCAACGGCATTCCACGTCACTCACGGTGATAGATCAGCGGGCTACGGGCTGACCGCTGACCCTTCACCCACCCCTTTACTGCTTCTACTGGCCCCTTCAATGCTCCTTGCTCCAGCCTCCTCTCTTCCTCCTCATGCTCCTTCTGGAGTACACACACACACACACACACATACAGTATATATATATACCCTCCCTCAGACAAACCCACTCTTCATCTGCCAAGCTCCTATTTACCTAAAATTCACCCCACCACCACCACCACCCCGCCTTCCCAACATCATGGCCCTCCAAGCTACATTCAATGGGTTCATTACTATCTCAGCCTCATTCGTCTTCAATGCAGCTTTCGTTATTCCTCTGAACAAACTCATTTACCAGTTGGTAATCGCGCTTTTCTTAATTTACGTGTTAATAAAGAAACCTGATGCAATTTGAGCACTAATAACTAATCTTGCATGATTTACGCATTAACAATGAGAATAATCAAAATGGAATTCCTGAACTTCATCCATCTGATCAAAACTTTTTACAGGAATTTATTTAATGTGTAACTTAACCGCATTTAACGTAATTTACATGTTAAGAGAGAAACCCAACACAGGTTTTGTTAATCGAATTTGGGATTTTAGATGCTAATACTTAAACTTCAGAAATTTTCACGTTAAATACCTACTTAGAAATAGGCCTCATTATAAGCAAGTAAAGATTGTCTATAAATTAATGATGAAGACAACACACTAAAGCTTGAATACATTAACAAGGGGTAACCAATACACTAAAGACTGAGCACATGCACAAGAAGTATGTTGCCCTATTGAACGTTATATAATTATCACTAAATATAATCTCAAGCATGTTAGCTAGTGAAGGGAATCGACTAACTGGTTGATTTTACCACTCAAACGCCGTCACATTAGGAGGTCAGCAAAAGCTTGTATAGAAACACGTCTATTATACTATCTTGATCTATTTGATTTTAAAAGAGATGATAAAGGCTGTCAGAATTTAAACTCGTTCCCGCAGTCCCATGTTTGCTGATTGGGAGTCGCAAAATTTCGCGAACCATTTAACCTGCCACTTTTCAAAAAAAAAAAAATAAATAAATAAATTTTTAACGAAGCGTAACAGTATGTACTTAAAGTATACAGTAACCCCTTTCGGTCTTTACCCTGATTCTACAGTATACGCCACCAAAACAAACGCCTCTACCGGCCGTCACCAGAAGTGAGTGTAGTGTACTCTACCCACCGCGCCGCATTCAGCCGAACTTTCTTCTTTTTTCCTTTACTCTTGGTCCTCTAACTTCCAAAACTTACAGAAAACTTTTGAAAAGATATCACAATAACTGTTAAATGCTCGACAAAATCTCACTGGAATTAGCTCCAAAAAAATTATTAGAATCGCCTGCAAGAACACAAAATTTATATCAAAATCAGCGGAAACCAAAAAATTTATCATTACCAGTAAAACAACCTTAAAAACGTTATTGTATTCACTAACGATATGACAATCATAAAAATGCATTTAAATGCCACCATAATCATTGGAAAGGCTTATAATTTAGCAGATTCACTGGAAAAACACCCAAAACAAATTCACTGGAAAAACACCCAAAACAAATTCACTGGAAAAACACTCAACACACATTCACTGGAAAAAATTCAAATTGCATTATAAAAACTATAGACATACAATATACGCTATCATAATCACCCCGAAAATCTCAACATCGATATTATAATGGAAAAATGAGACCTTACAACTATTTTTCTTTGTTAATGAAGTCTTGAAAACTTTATTATAATCATAGTAAATACCTAGGAAACGCTATCGTCATCCCTGGCAAGACCTCAAGAGCCATATCACATGTACTGAAAAAAAAATCCAAATGATAACAATTGGAGATACCTCGGAACCTAAGTCATCAAAAACGATACGAGCACAGAACAAACGTAATATATCTTTCATATAAAAGCTTGCAATTTTCTATCGGAAACTTAACCTAACATCATCTTCCACACTGACTATACGGCAAATCCTAAACTGCATAAGAATTAAGAAGATGCATTTGCGAGTATGCTATTGAAATTAGTTTTACGCAACACACAAAGAACAAGGGAGGCGACTTTCCATTTTAAGCCCGCTTCACGAGAGCTAATTATATGTTTGCGTAACATAATGTTTCTGAATATTTTTTAATATATATACATACATATATATGTACATCTATATATATATATATATATATATATATATATATATATATATATATATATATATATATATATATATACATAGGCTTCAGGTATTCTATGTACACTCACACTTTAATCAATATCAATCTTGATTGAAGACAGCATCTGTGCAATACGTGAATAGCAATGAAACGCTCTCTGTCATATATTCATTTGCATAACGCCAGGTGGTCACCATACAACCGCTTCCTATTTTGGATGGCTCCATAGATTTTGCATTACGAACTTTACACAATCAGCAATTTCATCCTACTAAGATATACTCTAAAACATCACTTTGCAATTTACTCGTGTTACTCATTGCTGGATGAGATATTTCAGTGAAGAAAATGTAAATCAATACGATTCTAAGGGCTATTTACATGAGTTATGTCTTTCTTATTATTCAGATTTCATGGACGTCAACATTAACACCAAGTTTTGCAGCAAGCATACTGTTTTAGTGGTTAATTGCATATGAAACAGGCCCTAAAAAGGTTAATTCCCAACTGCAAAAATATTTACTTGCGGTTGTTTACGAATGGCCAAACAATTCTAATCATTCAAGCCTCTGACAATGAGAATAGTTATAAAAACGATACACGTTCATTCACTATCCAGTCAGTGCGGTCTTAAAATATCTTTCGTAACCGGTAACAAAAAAAAAAAAAGAAAAAATGCGCCAGTTTCTTCAGCGCAATCGAATTTCTGTACATCCCGTATAATCAAGGCCACCGGAAAATAGATCTATCTTTCGGTGGTCTGCTCTATAATACTGCATGAGCCGCGGCCCAGGAAACTTTAACCACGGCCCGGTGGTGGCTAATCCTTTATCGTTGCCAGAAGCACGATTATGGCTAACGTTAACCTTAACAAAATAAAACTGCTGAGGCTGAGAACTGCAATTTGGTATGTTTGATGATTGGAGGATGGGTGATGAACATACCAACGTTAGCCCCTAGCCTCAGTGTTTTGTAAGATCTGAGGCGGACAGCAAAGCGCGGATAGAAAAAGTGACAGAATAAAGAGCGGACGGACAGACAAAGCCGGCACAATAGCTTTTACAAAAAACTAAAAGTCAACAACCTTATTTTACAGAATTTCAGGTACGTGGCATATGCATACTCAGCGGCATCCTATTCCAAACTCATTATTTATTCTTAACAATTTGGCACGGAATACAGTATATTTTGGTTGTAAGTACGCAATCTCTAAAATTAAAAGGCAGGAAAATTCTTCTCAGCTAAAGGTATTTTATACAAAATTTAGCTCAGAATTAGCGAATGATCTTCGTCTTCAGCCAAATTCTAATCAAAAGGGTAACTAACGAGCCTTTTTTTTTTATAGGCGATTACTTAGAACTTTTCCAAGAATCCTGCTTATAACTGCGAAAATTATCATCAGCTTACTATTGTTTCTTTTTATAATGCACCTTCATTGTAACTGTATAAGGCTTAAAACACACTTTGTTTGTATTCTTCTTCGTCTTATAATTAATATTATTATCAATGCCTCACTCTTTCTACATTAATCCCAGCGTGTTGACGAAATATAAAGGTGAAAAGGACACTTAAAATGAAATACTAAAAGTCATGTCATTGTCCACCTCTAATATCTTCATTAGGTTGCTGCAAGATTGTCATATTTCACAATATAATTACTTTGCGTTTCAATCTTCTTTAACATTTACTTTCAATCATTCAAATACAATGAAAAACAATGAATTACACATACATTTTAGGAGCGCTGAATACTCATCACATAAATGTACGAAAAATTATTCGTTGCTTTTATAACGATTACACGGCCATAACTTGTGTTCTGAATGCTTAATTAAATTACAAAACCATTAAAAAATTAAAAAGGATAATGGTACTAAATAACAGATTCAGTGGTTGACAACTTGACACAAAAACGTAAAGTATCTGAAAATGCATACTTATATAAATAAACATAATTCAAATGAGAAAACATAAAAACCAGCGCCAACAACTAGACCCGCGCCAAACAATAATACTCATGCAATCATAATAATAACAGAGTTTACGGTCAACATTACCCGTATACAAAATCTACCCAATTAGTCTGGTCAAAGGACTTAAACCTACACCAATCAAGCTCAAAACGGCATCCTCTTCAAAAATAACGAAAAACGGATAATAAATGCGCCGAAGTTTCTTGGGCGCAATCGAGTTTTCTGTACAGCCGCTACAGCCCATAATCAAGGCCACCGAAAATAGATCTATCTTTTCGTGGTCTCGGTATAATGCTGTATGAGCCACGGCCCATGAAACTTTAACTACGGCCCGGTGGTGGCCAATCCTACATAGTTGCCGGAAGCACGATTATGGCTAACTTTAACCTTAAATCAAATAAAAATTACTGAGGCTAGAGGGCTGCAGTTTGGTATATTTGATGATTGGAGGGTGGATGATCAACATACCAGTTTGCAACCCTCTAGCCTCAGTAGTTTTTATGATCTGAGGGCGGACAGAAAAAGTGCGGACAGAAAAAAAGCGCGGAAGGACAGACAAAGCCGGCACAACAGTTTTCTTTTACAGAAAACTAAAAACTGTTTCGAAATTCTATTGTTTTGTCCTTCACTGCAGCAATTTGGAATAATCTACTCTCGTTTTATCTACTTACAATCTAAAACCAGTCGGTCTAGCTTCTTTCTGGTTCAGAATCATAGTGGAAACTGGCGACTGTTACAAGTTTCTGAATATTCTGTTTCTATATTTTATGTCGTTACCATCTGGCACATCTGAAAGGGTGTTTGTGGCAGACTCATCAGCACCTGCACCTCAAAATATGAGAAACCGACTTATAATATTTGAAAAGGAAGAGGGTTCGTATACATACTGGCAAAAAGAGTTGCTGCTTCAAGGTCCAAGGAAGTATGCTACAATTTTTACGTTCAGGCAGAAGAAAATATGCTCAAATCTTTGTGTTCGGGTATAAGAAAGCATGCTGGAATGGAATATAGAGTTTAAGCCCAAGGCCATGCACTAGGACCTATGAGGTCATTCAGCGCTGCAAAGGAAATTGACAGTAAAAGGTTTGAAAGTTGTAACAGGGGGAAAACCTCGCAGTTGCGCTATTAAATAACTGTTAGGAGAGGGTGGATCGCAAGATGGAAGAAAGATAATATGAATGGAGGCACAGTAAAAGGAATGGAAGGGGTTGCAGCTAGGGGCCGAAGTGTCACGGGGCGCACTGACGGCACTACCTCCCTACGGGGATAAGAAAGCATGCTCAAATCCTTATCTTCATTACAGAACCTAGCTTGAAGCTGCCACCCCCTAACGACTTTTACCACGAAAAGAGATGTCTCCTATTTGGGTAAAGTAAGATTTTCTAAATAGGGACTTATCACCAAATCTACATAACAGCGTTGCGGTTATGCCAAAGGATAAATATATAATTAAATGGATAAATTAAGTGGCTAATAAATCTTTGTTTTTAGAAAAAGTTCTCATATTGCGTTCCTTGCAGCTTATAGCCATAATCCAAATAAAGTTAATCTTCTTCGGATATTTAACATACAGTTTGATTTCTTTGATCTGATATATATATATATATATATATATATATATATATATATATATATATATATATATATATATATATATATATATATATATATATATTATATTATATATATATATACACCTTTACCATCCGACTTCAAAGATTTTCTCAAGACACCCTACCCTCAGCAAGTACCCCAAAAAGACAGTCATTAAAATTATTTATATAAAGAAGGAGTAAATCACTGGGAGACCTAGATGAAAAAACAGAACGTTACGGATAACGCTGCAGGCTCGTAACACCCGACATTCCACCACTTTCCAAGTACCTCCTGCAGAGCTCAGCAACAACGGCATTACTCACTCACACAGGTCATGATTGCCCCCCAACCCCTCCCCTCCCTGGGCAACCTGCCCAAGCCAGGTCATACCATGGACCTGTCTTCCGTTTTCCAGTGCCCGCGCATTCAGCAATGTAACAAAACCCACTGACGTCAAGTATGGAACCAGGCAGATATTGCCAATATAATTCACACTGAGCAGACTTGCAAGACCGCATAACGTTTCCGTTCTAGGGCGATGTCATGTAGGTTGGGGGCACATGATCTTGGGTTGGGAGAAGGGGGGGAGGGTACCACCTCTACCTACCTGCGTTCTTTTTCCCCCCCGAAGACTCGTATGGTAAAAAGGGTTCCGATATGCCCGTTTCAACGACCGCCTTTTGATAAGAAAAATGTCTGCGTTCGATGTATGGCCCCTCTTGCTACACTTCTATCTAAAATTTTTATCTTTTATATTTGGACTTTTTGTAAAGTGAAAGCGCTCTTGCCAATCTATGATGTTTCTTTGTCTTATTCCAGCAAAATTGGCTCATAATAATATTAAGTCCTTTCGACGTCGTTTGAACGGCCTTTGTGATGCTTCAAGATGATGACCATAAACGTTTTGAAAGCAATGCTATCAAACAAAATTCTAACCTTTAAAACAGAAAGAACCGGGAAGTCATTCATAGCAATTCCTTGTAATGACAAACGACATTTGATGTGCTTCAGTTTAAATCATTTTAATGCGACATAAAGAAAATATCGCAATTTTATATATATTACCAATATTGGGTCTGAAAAAGTTACCGAGTTCCAGCCCCATAAGTCTTCACATTAAATGAAAAGAAAAAATATTTTGATTTCGATAAGGTATAAATTGCAGCAAATGCTTCATCCTTAACATGGCTGCGAATGGAGCAAGGCACAGACTCTGCTATCTATCTATCCATAAAATATAATACATTTACAAATACAGAACATGAAAGCCACAGTGAAAACAAGTTATCTCGAAACAAGTGACGAGCTGAATCCGTCACTCGTGTCCTCGAGCAGAGCCTTTCTGCCGGCCTGACATGCGCCATGCAGATATGGAATCAAAACCTACCTGCCAAACACTTTCCGGAAAAACCTTCCTTACATTCAAATTAAGCGATTCCGGACAAAGAGCGTTTTGAGAGAAGAAGCGCCGATGTCTGACGTGACTTAGGGGGAGCTGAGAGTAAAAGCAAGAAAGTGAGTGTATGGTAACTGCGCGATAACACATCGATTCTGGCTGCTGATAGGGCGGGCATACCTGAAGAACCCCCCTGACAGACCTTAATTGGTGTATTCTCCCGCCTAATTAAGAGTGTCACTCCTGAGGCACATTGTCACTTGATTCATGCGATAGACTACCATCATTTTACTCGAAATAAAATTAATTACCCTGCTTGCCGCCTTCATTAACGCCACTTCGCCTGCGTTATGCCTGAGGGATTGAAGACCTATACTCCAGGCTCGCGAATCTTTCTGTACTTAAGATATAATAATATTAGGTAGACTTACAACAGATACAATGGGTAGGAGAGGCTGGGAGGCGGGTGATGCCAACCAGCAGAGGTGATAGGACGATGTAGGAAGAAGACGGGATAGGGGCAAGGGAAGGAGAGAGAGAGAGGGAGAGGGGGGGGGAGATGGAAGCGAACGTGCGAGTTGCTTCTCATTTGTTTGGCACCCAAGCAATTTTCCCGCCAATTATTTCGCGCCAATTTCCCAATCACGGGCCGAGACAGATGTCTTCCTTGATGGCGCCGGGGGGGAGAGGGGTCCTTCGGCCCCTGCACCGCCTCCAGCTCCCGGCACTTGGTATTGACCAGACAACTCTATTGTCTTGCCTTGCATTTATTTTCCCCCTCGATGATGTATTCCAAATTAATGTGACGCAGGACGCAGATATACGATGCAGATGGTGAGCGCTCGAACTGTAATGATATATAAAAATATCGCTACGCCTGAAAAGTGTTTGTTTGTGTGCATCTACGAGCGCGCGTCTATTAGAAGGAACGAGCATGCAAATGATTATACAGTATATATATATATATATATATATATATATATATATATATATATATATATATATACAAGTATATATATATATATATATATATATATATATATATATATATATATACATATACATATACAGTATATATATATATATATATATATATATATATATATATAATATATATATATATATACATACCTTTATCAGTGTAAAAGGCAAAAGATGTAACTCATAAATACTTTTTCACGATAATTCGTTATGTCAGAAGAATATGAAAGAATAGTGGTTCTGAGTAATTAAACGTAGAGATAGGCTATAAACAAAAGATGGCATTGTTAGTACGCACGGTGTTACTTTAGTAAATGAAAATAGAGAGAATATTGGCGAAATGTGTATAAAAAGGAGCTCGATTGTTAGAGTTACATGGCCTACAAATATGCATATTCGTAAAACCACACAGGTAAGGAAAAAATGGTATGGTCAAGAGTTTGCTAGATTATGTTAGTAGCCAACAAATCGATGGAGCAAGTTGATGGATGTAATGATGTAAAGAGGAGAGGCTGGATGTGCATATGATCATTATTCAGTTGAAGCAAAAGTCACGATAGATCTAAAGTTTATGCTGGAGACGCAGGAATTTGGTAGGAAGGAAATGAGAATAGTATATAGAGTGAATTAGATAAGAAGGAAATGCAAATAGAACATAAAGAGAAAACAGATGCAGATAAGGAATACTTAGCATTTAATGATAAGATTATATGGTTTTGGGTATAGATAGTACGAGGCAGGAATAAACACTAAGCGATGAGGAGAAATCGAATGGTACAGCAAAGAAAACTAAACGAAGAGATGATTTAAGGTGGAACTGCATGTCATAGATCATGCAAAGGTGCACAGGTCGATGAATAGGATATTACAGAAGTGAGAGAAAAAAAAGAGGGAAAGTAATTATAAACAGATGGAAGAAGGAGACTAAGAACTTTGGAGAGATTAAGATACACCCTTATAACGAACTGTATGATGCACACACGGTCAATGAGCAAATGGCTCTCAGAATGAAAGAGGCAAATGGAGAGATGGTATCTAAATTCTGTGCAGTTCTGGGTCGACGGAAAGAGTAATCTGAAGATTTGCTGAATATTTACGATAAAAGAGAACTAGCAGCGGATGACTCTAGAATGGAAAGGGGTTAGTTTAGGCTTGAAAATGCTTGTGGAAGTTACTGATGAGGTCATAAAGAAAGCAATTAGGAGACTGAGGTATTGAAAGTCTCAGGAGTGGATGGAACTGTAAGTGAGATGCTGGAATGTGGCTATGATAGCAGGACTGAGTGGATGACATTGGTTTCTTAAATATCTGGATGAGGGAAAGGTTCCTGAGAATGGATGAGAGGAATTCTTATTTCACGTAGAAAAGATTACATAATAAAGATGACTGACACGCATGGGGGCAGTAATTACTTAGTTTACCGGAGATTTTGATTGAAAAAGTGAGGACACATGACAGAAGGAGAGAGCAGTGTGGATTTAAACCAGGAAGAGGGTACATGAATCTTGAATTTATTTCTTTTACAAAATACAAAAGGGTTATCCAACAAGCTTGAGAGTAAAGGGAACAGCGCTTTACAAAACATACTCAGGACTATAGCAAAGAAAATAAGCTCCTGAGAACAATTAAAATGTTCTAATGATGGAAGCAAAAAGTGTTAAAAGATGTACACAGGGAAGCAACAAGATTGTTACAAAAGCGGTTCCGAGACAAGGGTGAATTATGCCCCCATGACTAAAAATCAGAAAAAGGAAATCAGACATGAGTACAGATCACGAAAATGAATCACAGATGCGTTTAAATTCGTTGATATTTGCAACCGGAGAAAGTTGAGGGTAAAAGTGGGCAAGGGTATAGTTACGAAGGTATATCAAATCCATGATTACTGATAAATGAATGCTAATAAGGGGGAATGAATGCAGCGGATTCATTTGGGTATCTGGAGGAAAACATAGTAAACAACGGTATGTAGAAAGAGGAGGTAAGTTACAGATTAGGTAAAGCAATGCAGGTAGCACCATGAATGTGCCGAAGGCTAGGAAGAGACTTGGAGTATCTATGTGTATCGAGGTTGACAGATTGCTGAACTAACTCTCTTTTATGGGAGTGATGTGTAGATGCTGAACATGAATGAACAAATGATGCAGATACTGAAATGAAGCCTGTACGTATCAAATCTAATGGTGCATATGAAGTGGTAAAAAGTTTAACAAGTGAAATGATGAATCAGAGTATTCTGAAATGTTTTGGCCATGCGCAAAGAAAGGTGGGCCATGGGTCGGTGAGAAGCGAGCATATTTCAATAGTTTTGGAAGGGAGCCAGTTGAGACGACCTACATAGCGTTGAACAAAAGGCACAAAAGAGGTACTGAAAAGAAATGGCTTTAATATCCATGAAACCGAGAATGCGGGCAAGATATAAATGAATGGTAGTGTCACTGTAAAGGGATTTAAAAGTATTGATAAGGAGCTTTTTTGTCAAGAGATGAATGAGGCTAATGCCGTAGAAATGTTTTGCACAGATTCACCTACGATTTAGCAGGTAGTGTGAATGTATTAGCAACTGCTGTGTTGTTTTTCTCCGGGGTCATCGCCTGTTAAAGGAAATGGCTTAAAGCTGAATTATACGTCCATACATACATACATACAGTAAATACATATACACACATATACTGTATATATATAATGAGAAATGGTTTAATGTTGGAAAAGACACACACTTACATACATAAGCACACACAAAGATATATATATATACATACATACATACATATATATATATATATATATATATATATATATATATATATATATATATATATATATATACGTGTGTGTGTATATATATATACTGTATACATATATTTAACAGGATAAGGTTTAACATTGGAAAAGACACATACATACACACACACATGATATATATATATATATATATATATATATATATATATATATATATATATATATATATATATATATATATATAATATATAACAGGATAAGGTTTAACTCTGAAAGACACATGCATACACACATGTATTTATATATCTATATATATATATATATATATATATATATATATATATATATATATATATATATATATATATATATGTATATATATATATATATATATATATACATACGTATGTGTGTGTGCGTGCTTTGTTTTACCTATAGCGATTGAAAATGTTACCCAGCCAAACAAAGAATTAACTAATGGAAATGTCATCTCAAAGTTTAAAACTACTGGTTAAAAATGTATTTTACACCCTCGGTTATATAAACATTCTTTATGTAATGTATCTCACTCGCTCTCTCTCTCTCTCTCTCTCTCTCTCTCATCACACACACACACACACACACACACATATATATATACATATATATATATATATATATATATATATATATATATATATATATATATATATATATATATATATATATAAATGAATGTGGATATTTCTATCTACACAATACGTATGAAATAGGAACATTTTACATTATAAACAACTGGTCTAAGGGAAAACTCCGATAATGAATAACTTCAACAATTTTATCCGATACCGTACACCAAAAAATTATCAGCGTGCACATCGAATCGAGAGAGAGAGAGAGAGAGAGAGAGAGAGAGAGAGAGAGAGAGAGAGAGAGAGAGAGAGAGCCCCGACGTGTTATTAATTGGGGAGGGCTATCAAATCGGCGCTCAGAGGCGACAGACATTATATATCAAGTGTTTCTCTCGAGGGTCTCCATTAGGAGCTATGGAATGCTGCGGACTGCGAGACTTCTACGGACGCACGCCTTACGCAGACCGGTCGTTGCTAACGTCGTCGTCGTCGTCATCATCACCATCATCATCATCATCATTACCACCGGTGTCGCCGAAAAAGGATCAAAAAAAGAATAAGAGAAAAATGGGTTCCTCAGATGACTTATGACGCACTCGCGGCCGCCATGACACTTGTGGAGGGGGTTCGAGGGGGGAGAAGAAGCCGCTGAAGTCCCAAGTCATATTAAAGAGGGCCGTGATAGATTACTCATTTTACAAGGTATTTTTAAGTCATGTCCGACGTCACTTTTGAGAGACATTTGTTTCTGTTCTAGAGGGTGGGGAGGGGGAAGGCTGGGGGTCCTAGAATAAGATCTGGTGGTGGTAGCAGAAACAACAACAGCAGTATTATTATTATTATTATTATTATTATTATTATTATTATTATTAGTAGTAGTAGTAGTAGTAGTAGTAGTAGTAGTAGTAGTAGTAGTAGTAGCAATCCCATTTGTTGTTTTTATTTCTGTGAATCTGAGATTTATTCGAAGATGAATCTATCGTCCCTTTTGAAATAAAAATATTACAGGTAATTTGCGTCGTTAAATTCATCACATATAAAATAATAACAATTGTAATGAAAATATTATTATTATCATTGCAATCGCATTAATCTACCAATGAAGCAATTTTAAATAAGTTTTCAATATTTCGCAAATGCCATTTATTTGTGAGAACAAAATGTTTCATTATTATTATCATTATTATTATAAATAAAGAGATAAAGACCAGCCAAAGATTTCTTAATTTTAAGTGTTATACGAATAAGGAGGGTGTGAGGTAATGTAATTACAATGAAAGAATTTTCTACGCATAATGGCGTCCAAAACATTATACACACCTACAACCGCCATTCAATTAAATTAACGAAGTTGAACTTACAAGTTCCTGAATGCATCCTTTGACTAACCTGCTTCAGAATGAAACTCTTAAGATTTTAATCAATATCTAGAGATTTATGGACTTCCGCCCAAGTGCACATCTTTTACAGACAAATCAGAACAATTGGAGATTGCTACCGTGATCAATTTTTAGTTTTCTGTTAAAGAAAACTATTAGCCGGCTTTGTCTGTCCCTCAGCACTTTATTCTGTCCGCACTTTTTTCTGTCCGCACTTTTTCTGTCCGCCCTCAGGTCTTAAAAACTGCTGAGGCTAGAGAGCTGCAAATTGGTATGTTGATCATCCACCCTCCAATCATCAAACATCCCAAACTGCAGCCCTCTAGACTCAGTAATTTTTATTTCATTTAATGTTAAAGTCAGCCATAAGCCTACTTCTGGTAACGATAAAGGATAGGCCGCCACCGGGCCGTGGTTGAAGTTTCATGGGCCGCGGCTCATACAGCATTATACCGAGACCACCGGAAGACAGATCTATTTTCGGTGGCCTTGATTATACGCTGTAGCGGCTGTACAGAAAACTTGATTGCGCCGAAGAAACTTCGGCGCATTTTTTACTTGTTTCACTTGCTCCTAGGTATACTGCCTCAGTTGTGTCTGGTTTGTGTAGTTGTATATGGCCTTCAGCCGATGTAAATTATATCAAATTATATTAATATGAGGAACTAAAAGGAGAAAACATTTTTCACTCGCTTCAGGCGGCCTCGCAGCATCCGTCAGGAACTTGAAATTGTTAAGAAAAAATCACAACTGTTTTAGAGACCAAAATGAGATGAGTAAATGCTAAATATGTTCGGGACACTTGACGAGATGAAGCATAAATAAATGGCAACAGAGACCTGGAAACGTACAAAAATCAAATCTAACGTAATCAATTATATCATCTTCGTGATCTTTTACAAGAGAAATAATTTCTTTCTTTCGCTTTCAAGATAAATTTTTAGTGCTGCTGTAATTTTGAATTCCCGTGAGGCCTCCAGCTGCCTACAAGTTAAAATCTCTTGCGCCAAGAAAATTTTATCTTTTAATTTTCCCTCACGTTCTTTGCTAACAGTCTACCCTTCCAAGAAGGCCATTTGGGGGCAATTGAAAACATCTGTACACACGAAAATGTATTGCTTAGTTACATAAAGAAAAACGCAATCACTTAGAAAATATATAATTGCACTTTGTTTGGAAAGACATAATATGCTCAGTATATAATACCCCACGTTATCGTCCAAGCTGTATCTAAGAATTCCCTCTCAAGATATATAAGTGAAACTGCTTTAAGATATCAAGTAACTTCGTAAAATGAGCACACACACACACAAACACACACACAGAGAGAGAGAGAGAGAGAGAGAGAGAGAGAGAGAGAGAGAGAGAGAGAGAGAGAGAGAGAGAGAGAGAATTTCATTTTGAACTACAGTATAAGGAAATTTAATATAGAATACTGCTCTGATATAAACTGTGTAACATGAGAGAGAGAGAGAGAGAGAGAGAGAGAGAGAGAGAGAGAGAGAGAGAGAGAACACATACAACCTTCTTATTTCGGATTCAGTTAACATGAGTTCCTTTAGAAACACCTCTAATACACAATATCAATGAACTTAATCACACTCGACATCCTAATGTATTTTGCCGTATCCATCCCAGATTATTCACTGCGAGTAACAGATGATTTTAATACTGGTTAGTTCTGACTGTTTGTAAGATTGTAATGGTATTCCAATAACCAAGGTCAAGGCTGAAATAGTGTCTAAATTTTTATTAGTCTAATTAAAAATGAACCAGTGCAAAATATTGGAAACGGGACTACCAATGCTCCAAAGACCAATATAAACACTCGCTAATTACAATGAATATACCATCTTAATTACATAAAATTATAAATTATAGAAGAATTAAAACGTATGTAAAATAACATCCATACTTCAAGAATTATTAGCATTTTCGATGAGAACAAACAAACATCACATGGCTTTAAAACCAATGCCTGTGTCCGCGACCTTCGGAAATACATTAGCCATGATCCGAAAAATGAGAGCTACAGTTCTTGGCAGGAAGATGAACCAGTGAAGAAGCAAAGCTAAGCTCCATCCAGGTACATGGTTGGATAAAAGGCCAACCGCCCCATCACACAATTCTTCGTCCCCAGAGATCTTCATAAAATCTTAATTCCATTTGGTCGTAAAATACAGAAAGATCTAGCCGGTTTTTACTTTTTTTTCCAGCTCTGAACACTGTATTCTGAGGGGGGCTTTCTTAAAATGTTAATAGTTTTATAAACTTGTGGGGCTTTCTCAATATGTTAACAGTAGTTTTATAAACTTTTTTTGTATGTATGTTTGTAAGCTACGACTAATAATAATATATAAATTAAAGGGTAGTTTCTTGTCATCTTACAATTTCAAATGGTTTTTGTTCTAAGCTTTGAATGACAGTAATCCATAAATCACCTCACAATTTCTTTATTTTTTCTATTTACATAAGATGGAATCGGTATACTGCCTCGTACTTCATTCATGGTATTATGCAGCCAATAGACTCTGTATTAGAAAAACTATAATCCTTTCTACAAAGCACTACGCATTCGTAAGGCACTTTTTCTATTTATGTGCATATCTTTTTGAGTCGCCCATTTTCCTCATTTCAATTCTGCTAAGCTACTTCCAAGACAATTTTCTCAGTTACTGAAGCTGGCTCAAGAATTACAAATCAGAGAACTTTATCGAGTTACTGATCTGCAATTTTTCCTCTTTTGTAACTTTCATCACTACGGAATCATCTCTTACGCAAATATTTCTCTCAATATGCCATTGCTGTAACCACTACCTCCGAAATCTCTTTGCCTCTCCATCATCCAAATGCTTGCAACATGAAACAAGACTGTAACCCCACCATCTTCTACCCATTCCGTACAAGTTTAAAAAAAATTTATACAGGGCAAAAAAAAAAAAAAAAAAAAAAATCCTAGAATCCATCATTCTGGTTACTTAAAAATTCGAAATTTCCCGACTTATAACTATCGATGCCAATTAATTTGGCCAATTCCTAAACACAGGAATTTCATGCCATATGTTCCCAAAGGCTATGAAAACTTTTGGTTTACACAGCTTAGTCTCTCACGCACCTGATGAAAATACATACAACACTTACACATAACAATTGAACTCGAATTTAATTAAGGCTGGTGGAGAAAAAGGCTTTCCTGCGCTGTACAAACACTTCCTTTTCCCACTTTTCTCGCTGTTTAAATTTACCACTTCCTGAATGACCAAAAAATCTCACTTCCTCATTTTGCGTATTAACCCTGGAGGAATTCGAAAAGGCCTCACATCATCCGAAGTTTTATGAAACGTGCGAATTGTGAAAATAAAATCTTAAAAACTTCAGTATTACACTTCAGTCCCAACTGTGGCTAATAACCAGCAGGTTTCCTTTTTCACAGTTAGAAACATAAGCCTTTATTTAATAGCTTTTAGGGATGTCTTTCATTTACCACTTTTCCCATATCTGTATAAAGTCATATGAAAGTCGATGAATCAGAATACGTTTTCTGCCTAGTATTCACACACAGTAAGAAAATATAAATATGAAGTTTCTTTAATATTATCTTTCTTGTCATCACTTAATGAAGTTTCTTTAATATTATCTTTCTTGTCATCACTTAATCTGATTACACATGCAAGAGTAGATCGTCCATGAGTGAAAAAGTCATAGCAGATAGGCAGAGTAACTGATTTTTATAAAAGATCGATGACATTTACTCTCCAAAAGTATGCAGGTTTCCTTCATGATATATGCAGGCTCCATTCATCCTCATACCAAAAATTACACAGGTCGTTTGTTCCTCGTCTTTACACTTAATTCAAAAGTACCCAACTGTCGATTTGAGTATAATTCATGAAGAGTTTCGAGTCATTTCGCTCTTTCTCCTCAAAGTTAATAACACTGAAAAGACGAAAAGAAGTCCCAAAATTGTTTGTGATATGGTAAATTCCTTTAACTTGTGGTTTGCCAGGTTCGTTGTGTTAAACCACACATGATATCATTATTAATTTTGTCATATGGCCCCGTCACCATATTTTTATTTCAACTTATTTACATTTTTCCATCACAAAATTAAATTATTTTCACCCATTTGTCTCATATGGCGCTAGGACAATTCGGAACCGGACAATTCGGTACTAGGACAGTTTGGTACCAGACAATTCGGTACCGGACAATTTGGTACCGGACAATTCGGTACCGGACAATTCGGTACCAGGACAGTTTGGTACCAGACAATTCGGTACCGGACAATTTGGTACCACTAATATTACTAACAAGATATATACAAACACACAATGTGTATTTTTTAATTATCAGTGGTAAAAAAAGAAGAGAATTTATAATGCTTAGAAAATATAACTGCTATTAAAATTTATGTTTAATAAAATCAAATAAATTGACAAAATGAATTTTTTCATTCATTATCAAACACAATACTAAAACAAAAAAATCTTAAAACTTGCAGTATTTCAAAATGTTCATCTGTATGAAGTCGAGCTTTGTACGAGCGATTTTCACAGCGCCAGTACGTTTTTGAACCACCAGCATTTTCTGTTTATGGTAAACGTAGTTTTCGTTACCAACCGATTTCTTCACTTGCCCAAATTTACCATCTTGCAAGTGGCCATTTCATACATCATGGGCTGATAACCGACACTAAAATTCAGTTAAAAAAATAATTGACCACAGTAATAATGCCATAATTTAAAATAAGCCGCAAATATGTAAATGAATGGGTCACTGCCATTTGACTTAAGAGTAATCGTTTCATATCTCGTGCTTAAGGGTCTTTGCAGCGTCCCTTCGGCCCCTAGCTGCAACCTCTCTCGTTTCTTTTACTGTACCTCCGTTCATACTCTTTTTTTTTCATCTGACTTTCTACCTTCTTATTTTCCAGTGCAACTGCGAGGTTTTCCTCCTGTTACACCTTTCAAACCTTACTATCAATTTCCCCTTCAGCGATAAGTGACATGACAGGTCTCAGAGCTTGGACTTTGTCCTAAATTCTATATTCTCTACTCAAATGAGTAGTTTAGTTAAAAGCTTTACGTTACTAAATTGTCTGGTACCGAATTCTCCTGGCACCGAATTGTCCGGCACCAAATTGTCCGGTACTGAATTGTCCGGTTGCGAATTGTCCAGTACCGAATTGTCCGGACGCCGTCTCATACATATATAAAGGACCAAAACCATCACTAGCACTGCAATTATAGTTAATGGCGCCGATTATCATCACTTATATGATTATCAAGAGTACATTATCGTTTTTAAATTTTGATTCATAGACATCTTAATTATTACAATTATCTTTATGAAATATGTCGCGATCAGCAAAGTTCCGGAAAAAAACCCCCGTTGGATGTGTCAGGATTTATCATTTTAAAAAATTCAAATGTAATTCTCACGCAGTACAGTTTTCTCACGCAATGCCTTAAAAAACGTTTGATTACAAAATGTATCCTAAATAATGCTGAAAGATATTTACCCAAGGTATAAAGAAACAATAATCAGCAAATATTTAGAATACCTTTGACAAATAATTAGCAATGATAAATCCATGCGAAAGAATACAAAGAACGACGTAGATATCTTTTAACTGAGAAAATATGCGCTACCGTAGGTTCGGTTAATTCTGGCAAACTAAGGAAAACTATTTTGTTGAATCACGTCGATTTCTACGTTGCATGGAATAAGGTAAACGAAAGCCACCAACTGTCCGTTTTTTCTCTCCCTTCCTTTAACCCCATGTTTCTTTGACCTTCCCTCCTCCTCCTCCTCCTCCTTCAACCAGGTGCTTCTTTGCCCTTCTTCCTTCATTTCCCCTCCACCTTCCCTTCTTCATTGGCACCGCCAATCTAAATTCTGTGACATTCCACCAGTTGACATTTCACCAGGCGGCAGCAGCAGCGGCAGTAACAGCGGACGACAAGAAATGCAATTCGTGAGGGAAGAAGAAACTCCGCTCCAAGTATCTGCGATTCCTTCCAGATAGAAGAAGGTGTATGGAAGGAAACTTGTGGTGGCAGTCTATATTACGTGCCAGCGTAAACGTAGGGTGTAGTAAACTGCAGTCATTGACGGTTACAGTAAACTACATTGCAGTTGTTCCTACAGCAGTAAATGAACTTTGAGATGGGGCCAACTTCCTCACTAAACAGCTGATACGTTATCTCACCAAACTGGTGATTTTATCTGGACAATAGTTAGACGATGGCATTACACTGCGAGTCACACGTTATTATGACATTACCAAGTCTGACTGGTATATCAAAAGAAAAAAGAAAAATTATATAAACAAAATTCTAAAGGGAATTTCGGTAATAAAAACAAAACAATAAAATATTAAGTAAATTCAAAGCTAGGAGCCAATATTTTATGGAAGAAATGCGAGTAAGTTGTCTTGGAAGCAAGTAGGATGATACTGAGGAGATTAATGATCAAACAAATAAGTTAAGTTTCAATGTAATTGTGCAATAAGAATTATGGCAAAGAGAATTACAAGTTTAACTAAGAAGGCGAGAAAAGAGTATAAAAGGTAATCCACAGATAATATGAAGAATGAGATAAAAGTATAAAATTATCCTGAGAAAACATGCACAGTAAGACCCAAAAGAAGAAATGAAAAGTAAACGTACCAGAGACGGATCAAAAGGGATATGAGGAAATGAAGAGCATGAAAAGCACTTGAAAATGGAATAAGTTTGTCCAGAAAAATCATGAGGAACTGAAGAGACTCAATTTTGCCCAATTTTATGCAGTACGGACTCGTCACTATTTTTATAGCACAAAAATCTATGCCGCATAGCAAGATAAGACAGACAGTTATTCATTTCAAACAAAAACCAAGATCACGTTAAGCGCAAGCTATGCCCTAGTATCAGTGAAATCACTTAATCATGTAGTACAAGAAATCTCCAAAGTCCAATGTTGTAATAATTATCCTGATATTTTCACAAAACCTAAATCACCATACAACACAACCAAGATCGTGTTAAGTACCAGGTATGTGCAAAATATCGAGACCACACATTAATTGTATACCCTAAAGAAAATTTTCATTGTCTTAAGAAAACTTCACAAAAAATAACGATTAAACCCAGGACATCCGACAACTCATTCAAGGTCATGTTAAACGTGAACTTTATGCTAAATATACTTAAAAGTCACAATCATCAAGAAAGTTACTGAGTAAACGTAAGGTGATGCAGAGGGCAGACGAACGGAATCCTCAATTACATAGCTTGGCCTCTATGCGGGAATTGAAAATGTCCCCGTTGTAAAATTTGTTTACCTCTACAGATGTGCTGCTACAGGAAGGCAGAGAGATTCAGGCGATACGTGCCCACACCTGACCCTTGAGAGGAAAGTCTCATCAACCTTGACTGAATAGCAGTCTTTTGCAAGGCACTGAAACTTCACTCTATCACGGAGGGCCTAGAAGTTGCATACCTGAGGGTGACCTGGAGGTAGCTGCAGTACAAGATAACCTGATTTAACTTTTGGTCGAAGTATATCCTCCAATTCCTTCGATCAAATTAGGGCAATTGGAATGCATTACTGTTCTCTACTGAAGTGTCATATACAAAATACTCAGTTAAATGGAAAAAAGAAAATCAGTTTAGCACAGTTGCAAGAAACTATTCACCTAAATATTGCTTAAACTTTCATCTACTGATTACTGGTGACTGCTAATCTCCCTTTTTTCTCTTCGCCGCTACCGAGAGTTGATGACAGTCTTAAGAAGTCCCAGTGTTGCTGGTCTGCGGAAACATGACTGGCGAACTGACAGAAAAAATTACAAAATGTTCATGATTTAAAAGTTCCTCACTCAAGGAATTCACGGGCCTCACTGAAACCCATCGGTGTTAACATCAGACGCTCATAAAGTTTAATTACAAGTTTCATTAGTGGTCTTTTTTTTTCGTGCGCTAACACTACCCTCCGATTGTAGACGGGGTTGGGAACAACTTGTTTCTGAACTCTCCTGACAGAAGCGGATTCCTGTACGAACTGACATAGAAGTTCAACAAACGTGTAAAATTACCAATGCCAGTTAACTTTAAGTGACAAAACCTTATCAAATCAAGCGGAACCCTGAGAAGTGAAAAAAAAAACTAACCACTAGAATTTCATAAAACAAATAAAGGCATCTTTATAGAAACATAAAGCTAAAAAGACTCATTCATTGAAAAAATAAAAATCTATCAAAAATAACTCGTTCTTTTAAAGAAAAAGAAAAATCCGTCATAATTCTGCCACAAATCATAAAAATCTATTCTCCCAAAGCAACTATTAAGTCAACTAGCGGCATGTAATTTGATGATTTCATTTGCTTTCCACATTGTAAACTGACTTGCAACCAACCAGAAATTCAAGTATTGTTGTTTTTCATCAGTGAGATTTAATATATATATATATATATATATATATATATATATATATATATATATATATATATATATATATATATATATATATATATATATATACATACACACACACAACATACACATGAGTATATGTATATATATATAATATACATATATACACATATAAGAGCAAATATGTACACACACATACATGCATATATATATATAATATATATATATATGATACAACTACAGAATCATTTCTAGTCTTCAAGTACTGCTGGAGGAAAGAATGATGTAAAAGGACCGCTGGAAAACAAAAGAAAGAGAGAGAGAGAGAGAGAGAGAGAGAGAGAGAGAGAGAGAGAGAGAGAGCCCAAACAAACCCTCAGCATTACACGGAGATGTGGGATGATTGCGGATGAGTATAAAAAGGGGAGGAGAACGAGGATGCTTTTCGGAAGAGGTCAAACAACACAGAATCTGACTTTCCAGTCACCGCGAGGGAGAAAAAAGCGAAGCGGACAAGCGCGCACAAATGAAAAATGAAATAAGGCTTTTAGAGGACCGCATTACTCGTCGTTGGACACACGTTTTTATTCCTTCCTTTCTGACAAATTGGGGCTGTTTGCGACGAGGAACTAAATGGGCAGAGAGAGAGAGAGAGAGAGAGAGAGAGAGAGAGAGAGAGAGAGAGAGAGAGAGAGAGAATATCAAAGTTCATGTTAAGAGCTAAGAGCACGAGAAGGAGAGAAAGTAGGGGATAATTTTTGATGTCGACGTTCAGAGAGAGAGAGAGAGAGAGAGAGAGAGAGAGAGAGAGAGAGAGAGAGAGAGAGAAATTACCAAGTCGATGTTAAAAGCAAAAAAGAGGAAAGAGGATAAAAGTCGACACTAAGAGAGAGAGAGAGAGAGAGAGAGAGAATTTCCAAGTCCATGTTAAAAGCTAAAAAGAGGAAAGAGGATAGAAGTCGACACTGAGAGAGAGAGAGAGAGAGAGAGAGAGAGAGAGAGAGAGAGAGAGAGAGAGAGAGAGAGAGAGAGAGAGAGAGAGAGAGACGGCAAGGAGTTTATACAACTGTTTTTATTATTATGTAGATTGAATCCATTAGGTAACTATTAGTCAGCCATTGGGGCATGAAAAATGGCCATGGTCCTGTCATTAGCTGTCTGAAGATCTTTGTGAGGGATTCTTTATGGGGACCACCATGCATCTTCTAATGCCCCCGAGACGTTTTGCTCTGAAAAATTCTTATCATTTTTGAAATCCTCTTTGCGATTTATTAGAACTGTAAGAAATGCCGGAAAGAAAGAATACACTCTGGGAAATGTTAGAAAAATGACACGACTTTTCCACAAACGACCGAATCATAGCTGGGAAAAATATGAGAGGAAATGTTATTATGTTTGCGATCGAACAGTACTAGTCGCCCAGACATTTTGAGCATATTGATGGGAATGTAGAGGTTTTGTTTCTAATTCAATGGTTATTGGGACGGGCAGCACAGAATCTTTAACTAACCTAAACCCGAAGAAAACATATTAAAAAAGTGGGGCCTCTATTCCATAGGGATTGATTGTAAATTGTCTAGCGTGAAAACTGCTAACCAGTTTGGAAAGAACAAAATCTTCTCCTGAAGGATGGAAGGTCATTACATAGAAAAAAAAACACAGAATGCCAAATCTTACTTGGAACATTCCAGCATTCCTGGGATCTCTTTTGAACAGGTTTGTTGTTTAATACAATGGTAAATCACTTTCACCTTAAGAAAAATATATGTACAAAATAGAATGTCTTTGCAAAAAATTAATGTTTTTGCATATATCTTATTTGTAGTCTCCAAACGTGCAGTTTGAACAATTAGTTACGAAAAAACAAATTCATGTCCTAAGTATGGAATGGAGACTTTGGAAGTCATTAACGGAAGTAAGTAGTTTCAAAGAAATGATTTTCATTAGATGCATTTCAAACAAAGATAATGTAAAGGAGAAGGCTATGGAAGCTCGCCTGAGATACTATGGCCATGTAATAAAAAGAGAGGAGGTGGAACCTATCAAGAGAGCTAAGAACATGCCAGTGATGGGGAGGAGGAGGAGTGTGGAGCGTCAACGGATTAGGTGGATGGATGTGTTGAGGAGGGATATGGGTGAGGTGGAACTGGGGAAGAAGATGCAAGGAACAGGAATAGATGGAGAAAGTTGACTCGAGCGGCCGACCCTGCTATACAGTGGGACTAATAAGGTCGAAAGAAGAAGAAGAGGAATAACCATGATATTACTGTCATTACTAATAAATAGTTTAATCAGACCAATGAGTTCACAGTCCTAACTCACATAAGGCTGACACTATGGGTCTGTTATTATTTTTTTTTCTTTTTTTTTAATTACAGATCTCTTCTTTCTGTATTTCTTATTACCTTCTGATACTTCTTTCGAATGAACATCATATTTTCTAAAAGCTTGAATTTCAAATCAGTGGCCCATGTGGATTTCTTCCATACGAATAGCGTTCAACTCCTGAATAATAATAATAATAATAATAATAATAATAATAATAATAATAATAATAATAAAAGTAGTAATAAATATATTAATCACATTTAATACGTTAGTATTCTGAATTTACCAACTGGATAGACAGAAAAGGTTGACGATTCTGACAAGGTTTTCTCCCATGGTACTGTATTAGTTTCCAATACTTAATACTCGTAGTTGGCGGTAAACTCAAGAATGACATATAACATGTTTAACAGGAAGTGTTGTTCTGCATTTCCTGCATTCTGGGATTGAATAGTGCGCGTTATTCATAAAGAGAATTGGAAGCTTTGGGTCTGTCGTATAAACTGAGTAACATAAATCTATGCGTCTTGTAAGTTCTTGTGTGTTGCTTATGATAGGCAGGGGTACAAAGAAAATTTTTCGAAAAATAGTACGTGTACAGATTCGTTATTGACGCATAATCCAAGGACGGACATGGAACTAGAGAAATCTCTGATAATACTGATGAAGATGGGACGTGGAAAGTAATGGAAATATCGTAAAAGGAAAAACGTCGACAACAATTAAGAGTTATTATGACGTCTAGTGAGGAATAAAAGTAGGTCCAAGACATTGGCGTGAATAGTCTACTTGACTTTAATCCTCTTATGGATACATGACGGAAGTCAAGGAAAAGACAGGAAATGTATGAACAAGTTCCTAGCATAAGAATAGTTATTAATTGAGTGTGCAGTGTGGAGTATTGATCTTTAAAGAAGGTAAAACTACCTGGTGACAGTGAAGAGGTGAAAGAATTTGAGTTTTGGTAAGAGGAGAAAGATGAATTGAAAGTTAACCAGAATGAAGTTACGACCGTATTGGAAACCGTGAAGAAAGCGTATCTAATGCTAACGGGGATGTGGGAGAATAGAAGTGGTTGCTTCATGTAAGTGGTTGGTAGTAAATGTAACAGATCAAGTTACGACGAGAAAAGTGAATCACAGAACAGACGAACCAAGGTGACTGGAACTCTGCTGACAATCTGAAAATGAAGAATAATGTTTATGGAAGCAAAACTTGGAGTGAATGATGATAAATGTAAGTGAAAAGAAAAAATGCTTGAAGAAACTGTGATGAACTGTCTACGTGGAAAATACAAGGAGAGAATTGATGATTGGCTGAGAATTTTAGGGGGCATAAGAGATGAGATAAAGAGGTTATCGGAGGTAAAAAGATGAATCAGTAGTTTATAGTGACTTGGTTATATACTGTATATATATATATATATATACATATATATACATATATTATATATATATATATATATATATATATATATATATATATATATATATATATATATATATATATATATATATATAATCAAATGACTCCATTAATGTCTTGGAAAAGGTGTTTGAACGAAAATGCTTAAACATCCAGAAAGCATGAGACGGTATAGGAAGCAGAGAAGCAAAATGTCAGAGTGTGTATAAGTGTTTCTGGATAAGAGGGTTTAAAGTAAATGGCTGCAAAATTTTGACTAGGGGACAGAATGATGTTACCTTGTATTGCAGCTACATCCAGATCGCCCTCTGGCATGGAGTTCAACCAGTAAGCCTCCCTTGCAAGGATTTAGCTTTACTGCACTGTAAGACTATTTTCTCAAATGCTAAGTGATCTCCCTTCCGAGGAAAAGGTTCCACTGTGGATGCATTACGAAGATCCTCCATAATCTTTTATTGCTGATGCTACAGCGGTCCCGCTATTTAGGTGTACTGGCTTACCTTCTTGCTGAAGGAGATTTCACGTAAAAGGGGATTGGAGAGCATGTGGCTACTACTATTCATCACAGATCTTGCCTGCCATACACCTCGATATTGATGGTCACTGGTTCGAAAATGAATAACAAAAACATTGGATCCAGTTGATGTGTGGTGTACGTAGTGGCTGATGATGTGGAAGATTTGTGCAATACGAGGGAATGAAACGTGAACGTCGCACTGAATATAAAATCATGAGAACAAAAAGGCATACAAGCATGGGAACCACATTCTGTAAAGGGAAACGGCTTCCAGTTAATGTGAAAACTTACACATAAATCAAACACACACACATATATATATATGCGTGTGTGTGTGTGTGTATAATTGAATCACGAAAATGTGGAACGTGATGAATATATAAATCAAGGGAATTGCCAAGGAGGAACGAGAAACAGCGGAGTGGTGCTAGGCCTTTCGACTTGCTGTCCTTTGCTTAGCAGTGTGACATTTGCCTTTATATAATATATATATATATATATATATATAATAATATAATTTATATCTTCTTTTCTATAATATATAAATATACATATTTATATACATTATATATATATATATATATATATATATAATATAAATTTATATCTTCTTTTTCTATAATATATAAATATACATATTTATATACATTATATATATATATATATATATATATATATATATATATATATATATATATATATATATATATATATATTATATAAAACAATATTACTGATATTTCCCCATACCGGCGTTCAAGCATGAGTAACGATATTACATAAAAAAAGGTTTCAACTTTGTCAGAAAAGTTTAATTTAAAGTGTTTAAACTAGCGCAACTGAAATGATTATCACCGCACTCTTTGCTGGTGTGAGTGACTGCACTAAATGGCAGGTTAATTATCTGAACTAAAATAATTCATGAAATCTGAACACATTACCACAAAGAATGCTTCATTATACAAATACGGGCAGGCGGTTCTTGTTGAAATAACTGTACAATGTTAAAACTTTTAAAGAATTTAACGAATTCAATTATAAAATCACAAATAGGTAAAAACAAAGGATTCCACATAATAAAAGACATATATAAATAAAATAAAAAACAGCCGGAAAAAGTTGGTCCTTTAAAATAAAAGATTCTATATTAACCGCTTATAGAAAGTTTGTGAATAATGTCATAATCATGAGTATTCACCATCCGAAAATACGAGGCCATGTCTATGAAATTCATGGAAAAAATACAAAGGTGTTGAAAAACGGATTTTTAATATCAGACAATAATATCAAGATTATGAAAAACAAGTTCAATCCAGTTATGCACTTAAGAGAATCAATCCTGTTATGCACTTAGGACTTATTTTACGTGGCTAAGAACCAATTGGTTACTTAGCAACAGGACCTACAGCTTATTGTGGAATCCGAACCACATTATAGCAAGAAATGAAAATATAACTGTAATATATATATATATATATATATATATATATATATATATATATATATATATATATATATATATATATATATATATATATATAATATATAGGAAATGTAAAACATCCTTTATATACATGCATAGCAAGCGCCTCTCACATAGCTGTGAGTCCCTTGGCTGAGGAAAAGATATTAGGGTGGGCACAAGGTACGGAACTTCTATTTTGGGGCAACCTGCCAGTGCTCAGTAACTCTGGAGTATGCTTTAGAGACTTAGCTGTTTCATATACTTAGTGCAAAAGCACTGAATGACAAAGATACAATTATATTTAGATTTTTCAACGCTAATCTGTTTGACCTAATAAAGTATAACTCGGAGCAAAAATGTAATGATCGCTGCCACATTCATACTTTCAATACTAAGCCAAGGATGAAACAGCTGCCCGGAAAACCTAGTACAGCATTAGCCTTTTTATACATTTGCACAGAATCCACTACACAGTACAGTTCTATCTAGCTTAAACTCGGACACAAACTCTCTCTCTCTCTCTTCTCTTTTCATCCTGGATATTAGGGCTCTTTCTATCCATTACTTATTGCGCTCCATTTATCCACCACTTTCTAAGCCTTCCTCTTCATCTTCTTGTCATCAAGCTAATTTTCTAACCACGTCTACGTACCTCCATCATTCACAGCTTTCCAAGCCTTGTTACTTTACATGACACAAACAATAACTAAAATTAACAGCCTCAATAACTGTTTCTGTGGAAAAAGAACAACCGAAAAAGTGGGAAGTGTGTAGGTAATAGTATATGAAAAAAAAAAAAAATTGCGCAGGTGAAAGGAGGGACCAGTGTTCTGAGATGATTAAATTGTTCTTGTGGAAAGAATGGAGGACGATGAAAAGAACGTATAATTTGGAAACGTTAGGGAGGACGAGAAAGATTTCCACTGAAAAAGCATTAAAGGGCATGCACGATACAGGTGAACAGCAAAATGCGTTAGGGGTGGTTCGACATGCTGCAGATGAATCCTCAGTGCAGGGATATGAAACAGCAATGTTATTCAAATTTTCTGTACAGGGAGCTCACCCAAGGTTCAGCAGTTAAAGCACGAAAGTGACAGTGACTGTAATGTTCTTTTCTCTGGAGCCACTTCTGTTAAAGAAAACATACTGTTGAATGAAGAGACTTAATGATAAAATTATGTATGTCAATCAGATATATTACATGATAAGAGACTTCTTCGCAGAAAAACACTGACACAAAAGTGAATGGAAAGGAAGGCTAGTTTTGAGGAGAAAAAAGCAACGGCAGCTGTTAAGGAAGAAATATAGGCAACGTAAGTTCAAAGCTATGACCGTGTGAAACTTAATCCAGATTTTGCATTCGCCAGGGAAATAAAAAAAAAATCATAAAAGGAATGACCTTAATTAACTAACACGAGGTGCAAATCGGTCTCCCCTCTCTTTTATTTCTTCTTCGCGCCCACTTTCATAATAGTTAAAAACTTCTTGCTACTTTCTCTTGCTGCCTCAGCCACTCAGTTCGGCGGACCATATACCTTTTTACGAAATCGTAAGCAAATTTTTGTGTTACCGGAACTATTCTGTAGAACATACACACTTGTAGTATGTACACTCGGCAAGAAAAGTGAAGATACAGTTTCCATTTGATTTCGTTCATCGAATTTCAATTTTTTTCTTACAGAAAACACATAATCTCGGTAAATTTACTCTAGAATATGAAAATACAATGCAAATTATATCATATATACTAAATCTAAAAGCAAAAACGTTTAGATGCCAAAAAACACCATGCATGTACACAAGTAATCAGAATTTCTCAGATGACTTCGTTCATAGAGATCTAAAAGATAGTATGTGGATATCTCGGTGTAGTACTATTCATCAGAACGGCAATATTTACTCGTTTTCCGTTATGAACAGGCTTATTATTGCATCATCATACGAGGTAATGATAATTTCTTTAATTTTACACATTCATGTTTGTATTTCACGGTGTTAAAAGTCAGCTGGAATTAATGGCAGTAAATGTTGTGACACCTAAGATGAGTTGACCAAATCTATTTAAATCCGCAAGGACGTTCTCTATGATGTGAAGGGCAGCGCAGGAGCTTCGGGGAAAACACAAGTAACTGGATGTTTCTTGACGTTGCCATAGTTTCTCTCTCTCTCTCTCTCTCTCTCTCTCTCTCTCTCTCTCTCTCTCTCTCTCTCTCTCTCTCTCTCTCTCCATTACTAAAACATACTATACCAATATAGTGTAGCTCAATCTCTAAAAGAAAAAAACAATGAAATGGTAGCTCTACCGATAGGCCCTAAACACACAACAGCAACTCTCTCTCTCTCTCTCTCTCTCTCTCTCTCTCTCTCTCTCTCTCTCTCTCTCTCTCTCTCTCTCTCATTGCTAAAACATAGCTTTACAAATATAGTATCGCTCATTCTCTAAAAAGAAAAAAAAGAATGAAATTAGCTCTACAGTACATATAGGCCTGAGGGCTTACACAACAGCAGACTCTCTCTCTCTCTCTCTCTCTCTCTCTCTCTCTCTCATCTCTCATTCGTTCCTTTTCGTTGGACATTGCTCAAATTTAACTCTTGATTTCATTATGGAAGATCGCGTTTGATTATGCAAGCATTCCGTTCAATGTGGTGTCATAAATTCATTTGTGTAAGGTTGCTTGGTAAGTTACGTCGAAAAATGTTTACTTTGCTCAGAACTGTCGTTACAAATTACAACTTGAACGAATACTGTGAAACTTACTACTGCATTTAAGTATCAATGATTTCATTATCGTAGACTATGATTGAAAGTTATAAGAGGTCAAACAAAAAACAAACACAATAAGACGGAAGCTCTCCTTTCTAAAGTTGCCAGATGTCGCATTATTGAGCAACATATGTCCGAAGATTTAAAAAAACTGTATCCTAACTTTCCTTGCCGAGTGTACATGCTCAACATATACTTGTTATATATGATTTTTGATAACCCCCCAAAAAAGTATAAGCAGATGAATATAAACAGGCATTCACAGTATTTATGTATAATGCTTCATTAAATCACATATGTAATATATATATACACACATATAATATTCTATATATATATATGTATATATATATATATATATATATATATATATATATATATATATATATATATATATATATAATAATAATCTATGTGTGTTATTGTGTCTGTGTGTGTTTGCTCGTTTCATAAGCTTAATTTCAAAGAATTTGTAAAAAACGAAGAAACGTAATATTTTTAGTGAAAGCATTATCAATTCCCTAAATTTTCCACACATTTCAACTATTAACCTATCTTCATATATTTCTTATTTTCTAAAGTGCCATTCAAAAGATACGCGATCGTAGATTGCGATCATACTACATATACATAAAAAAAAAAAAAAATGTGTAGCCACAGAGTCATACTTTGGATGTTACAAAACGTAGGACATAGATGCATACCAGCACCACGTACTTGATATACATACTACAAAATTGCCGCTTCAATATTATTACAATTTTTCAGTTGATGAAACTGGAAAAATCAACGAGATAGGTAAAGTAATTGAAAACAGATGAATCGCAATAATAAAACTATAAAAGCGGCAACTCGAAATAAGAAAAAGTAAGTATCCCCCCCACAGCAAAACAGCATTTAAAAATAACGTAAAAGACATTCTTGAAAATTTCCAGAGAGAGAGAGAGAGAGAGAGAGAGAGAGAGAGAGAGAGAGGGAGAGAGAGTCATAAATTCATTCCACTGCATAAAGACTAAAAGGGGTTGATGCTATTATTCTTTTAGGAGTATAACATTTCGCTAAGCGAATTTCTCCCGTCTCCCGAGATATGACTAAAGGAATTAAAACACTGTTACATTCGCCATGTCATCACGTATTATTGGAACTCGGGTTTAATTCGATTTTCAAAACAAGCGGCAGCAGTGTCTTGGGGACAACGACCTTCCGAAAAGTCGAGGAAAATAATAATTAAATGAAAAAATAACTTTTATAAACATCGCGATAAGTTAAAATTGAAAAAAAAGTTTTGTAGAGGAGGATAAAGTTATTATTTTATTAATACTGTACAACGCGTTCGTGGAGGTTATATAATGTTACATTGTGCTAGGTTGGTTATATCATAATCAATTAAAAAATAAAATCCACAAAAGAAACACAATATTATCCTCAAACTCCGAAAAAAATAATGGTTAAACTTTTCTGAAGTTAGCATACGTGAACTGAAGGTAAAAATTCGATCGGCAAATTGTATATTGATACCTTCGGCTGCACTCATTAATATTCACTTAGCTAAATTTATAGCTTTTGCAGTTCAACATGAAAAAAAAACCCAAGACTGATGAATATTTAACCGTAAGGAAGACCACCACTGATTACAATAAGGTGAAAAAATGCAAATAAGGCCTTAGTAGGTACCTACTTACTCAGTTACGCCTATGGTATTTACTGCATACTCGTACATTCACCTGGACAACTCAAAATAAAAATGGTATCTACTCATTCTTTACTGGAATAATTTGAATTATGCAAATTCTGGGGAGCTACACCTCTGACAGGTTTACATAGGAGTGTCTGCATTTACAAAAATTAATTCAACGATTTCCAAGCATTACTCGGACATAAAATGACTAGGCCTGCCGAATTATAATACTTTATAACGTTACGTGAAATGTATATAATGCTCGGCTATGAATAAAAATATATGAATTTTGCTAGTAATCATATCTGTCATATACAGTGAATTCGTTCGTTTGGAAAGCATATGTTCTAGCGCACACATACACACACACACACAATATATATATATATATATATATATATATATATATATATATATATATATATATATATATATATATTTCTATATATATACATAATATATATATATACACACACACACGCACACAAAAACGCACACACACACATTTTATAAGGGAAGTTTTTTCTTAACGAAACACTGATTATCATAAACTAAAACTATTTCTCTGTCAATGGATTTGTGGCAGATGCTATTTATTTTCTTACAAGACGACCTCCGTAAAGTCGTCAGTGAAGACTAGAATATTTCGAAATAAAAAATGAGTAAATCAATTTAATTCCTTACGAACTCTTGTTTAAAGGCAAGAGTTTCTTTTGAATACCAGTCCTGGTGGGGACCAACTGGCGGAGAAACCAAATAGATAACAACGCACCAAAAAGATTTCATGAAGAAAAGCACGGTTTTCGTTGTCCACAAAAAAATTCTGAACAACAATGTTTACGCTGAAAGTTCAAAGTGCTAACAGACATCCAGCTTAAAACATTACATATATACAGATATATATTATATACATATATATGCATATGTATATATATATATATATATATATATATATATATATATATATTTATACATATATATATATATTTATATACGTATATATATACATATATATGTGTATAAAACTAAAGAAATTTTCATTTCTAGAAAACTTCAACATTATCGATAAATAAATATGTGGACAATGTTTATTTCGAGATGCTTATTTCGGAGGCAAACCAAACTTTCGGGAAGCCATCTTTCCCACCATCAAGGCTAAAATACATAAAGATAAAGCAAACGCAATCATACCCAACAAAAAACATATTTAAGGGGATGCAATACATAAAAATACAATATTAGACAAACACGAGTTACGCATAAGCTTCAAAATGGTGATACCAAAAGAAAATTCTACATATTTTGAATTATTATGAAAATAAAACGAATGCATATCAACTAAAATATAATAATTCACAAAAAAACACAACTCCTTTACCTTTTAGTCCCTTGCATTGTTTCCCTACAGTCTACACCTTAAAGTTATGGTCAGTAATGATGTTTGGTCGTTATTTACCAATTTTCCTCTTTCACAAATCTTATAATTCTAACGCGACTCACTGTCTCCCGGCCTTAAATTCCTGAGATGTATGCTAGTATTCCACCAGCCCCGGTTTTTCTTTGCCATTCCCCTAGGTTAGGTTAGGTTAAGTAAGATTAGTACCTCCAAAATATTTGGGTGTGGGGAACATAATGAGATAATTTTTAAGATGATTCTATGGTTAGTTTTTAAGATATGGCGTCCCGCTTTTTTCAGGGAAAGGTCCCGGTACTCGGTTACACCTCGGGAAAATGCTGGTCCAGATGTCTGTATTTCATCGAATCGACGCTTTTTAGAAAACTACTTGACCCCGCTGGAAGGGAACTCGCTTTTCAATAATAACCTTTTATAAACAAATCGATGGTAAGGCAGTGGGTTCCCCTGAGGACCCCACCCACGTTCATTAATATATTTGTCACCTTGAAAACTTGTTTCTGGGGCAATGCCCTGAATCTTTTAAACCACCGTATTACAGGCGTATTTTGACACTTTTTGCTCTTCTTAAATATATATACTTCAGGCCGCGTTATTCTTAAAATATATAAACCTCTTTTCGTCTAAACATAAAGTTTACTTTCGACTTGAAATATAATAATCAACTGTCATTTCTGGACATACTGATTTCCGAAGTAATGGCTGTTTTCAAAAAGATATTTTCAGAAAGAACACTTTTACAGTACTTGATTTAATATATCTAATCTCTGACCTTTATCTTTTAATTAACCATTATCTTTTTAAAGTAAATCAACGTAACACACTGCTTTTAAGAGCATTTAATCCATCTTCAAATTGGTTCAAATTCTGTGAAGAAACAAACATTTTGAAGTAATTTTTTGAAATAATTATCATTCCGGCTTGTTTGGACAACTGACTGAAACATTTTTAGACGAAATATTCAGACCAACGTCTCTAACTTTTTTTATGTACCTTTGCCACTTACGGAGAATTATAAGGAATATCAACGTTACCACAGGATTTATATTCCTTTTGGAGAGTTTTTTAAGTTTTGCTTTTAAAAACTCATTGACAAAAGGCGTTATGATCGATTCAAAGACGCACTTCCGGAATTAATGCGATCCTCTACGTTATACATGTGAAATAGTCTTAAAAGCAATTTAGGAACCTACGTCTGTTGCACTAATAGGCTTCTGAAGGTCCCAATTAAAACCCTTAAGAGCTGTCAGTCATCGCACTGGATGAACTTTGAAATAAAAAAAGAAACACACACACATTCGTGCAACTATTCAGTTATTTATCATCATTTCAAAACTCTAACCATTCTCTACCTTTTCTCAGGTCGCTTTACATTAACCACCTGTCTTCAAAGGCATTGGAACCTGTCCCCCATTGGCTGTCGGCCTAAGAAACAGGAGATCAGCGCCTGCCCTATGAGCCTATACCAACTACTCAACTAGCTGTGTTCCCTCACATATTGCCTACTGTATCATTCTCGCTCCATCTTTTACGCACCACGTACACAATCATTCGGTACACCCTCTCTTCCTCATTCTGTTTCTACCTCGAACTTTATTATATATCCAGCAGGTATCGTTGTTGTGCTGTGTGTTACATATTTTACTCTTAGCGATTCAGTGTTTCTTACAAATTCTGTGTTTTAACTGGTTAACTTTGTTTTTTTAATTATATATATATATATATATATATATATATATATATATATATATACTTGTACATATATATATATATATATATATATATATATATATATATATATATATATATATATATATATACAGTATATATATATATATGGAACTAATAAACACATGAGCTGTTTTCATAGAAATAAATATCTGACACATCGAGATAGAACCCCAGTATCTCGAATGAAAGGCCAGGGCGCTATCTGTGTGGGTCAATTGGTAGTGCCCCGGACTTTCTTTGAAGAGACTGCGGTTCGATCCCAATGTGCGTCAGAAATATATATATATATATATATATATATATATATATATATATATAATTATATATATAATTTATATATATATATATTTATATATATACATTTATATATATATACGTATGCACAAACGAACCAGAAAAGTGGTAACCATCACTTTTCATTTTTCAGCATCTGAACCTACTTAACACCTTCCGGGAGCAATATCGAAAAGTTATTTGCAATCTGATACCTCGTGATTTATTGTCAATAATACAGGATATTGCACCATCATTCATTCTTGCATTCCGTACGTAAGAATTCCTTTATCAGTATAAAAGAGAAGTTCGAGACTTCCTGGGAAGAAAGAAAGAAAAAAAAACAAGAGAAAACTGACATAGATAATTAAATCTTTCACTTTACGGCCAAACTTTCATATTCCTATGTCTGTTTTTCCCATCTCCTGTTACGTTCTTACATAAAAAAAATTAATGATCACATATTTGCAGCGGCCGCTGGGAATCTAAAGTGTACGTCGTTAATATAATAATAATAATACAAAAAAAAAGCTTAGAGATAAATAATCGCAAAACGATGCTCCTCAGTTGAAGAGCATTTTTTTAGTAAAATGAAAGTAAACTTTATGTGGAACCAAAAAAAAAAAGTCGTAAATGACCAAATGTATTTGATATTCAGTATGAATATATTCGCATAAATTACTTGCAGGTATAGGTGGTCGCGTACTTAAGTATGTGAGTGCAAGTGGTCCTGCAGACACTGAAGTATTTGTACTATTACGTTTGTTTATTTACAGTTGCGCGGTCTTCAGATTCTAATTTTAAGAGGAGCATTTCCAATCGTTAAGTAAGTGGACTGAGGCCTCCCTTCCATAGGCATTTGCAAGTCTTTGCAATTCCTGTATGCATACACTCACCTCCTAAATATCAACCCCTATCATGAAAGAAAAAGTTCGACAAAATATTTATCAACATTTGAACTTTTTTTAAAATTAGTTCTTTAGTTTTCTGTAAAAGAAAACTATTGTGCCGGCTTTGTCTGTCCGTCCGCACTTTATTCTCTCCGCACTTTTTCTGTCCGCCCTCAGATCTTAAAGACTACTTAGCCTAGAAGGCTGCAAACTTGTATGTTAATCATCCACCCTCCAATCATCAAAAATACCAACTGCAGCCCTCTAGCCTCAATAGTTTTTACTTTATTTAAAGCTAAAGTTAGCCGTAATCGTGCTTCTGGCAACGATATAGGACAGGCCACCACCGGGCCTTGGTTAAAGTTTCATGGGCCGCGGCTCATACAGCATTATACCGAGACCACCGAAAGATAGATCTATTTTCGGTGGCCTTGATTATACGATGTACAGAAAACTCAACGGCGCCGAAGAAACTTCGGCTCATTTTTTACTTGTTTTGTTTCGTTTTTTAACATTAAGATGACAACAGGGCAAGTAACCTAATGTCGTTCTCTGGACAAGACCCGTAGAAAAGAAGAAGAATAATAAGGGATAAGGGAAAATCAAAGTTAAACCTGACGATCCTGAAAATAACTGATAAGGACGGCTGTAAGATTCGGGGAAAACAGAATGAGGAAGACCTTCCCAAAGATTCGCAGCAAAGGCCGACAGAAACAGTCACAAAAGTAAGGCGAGTCATTCCCGATTTCAGTCTGGAGGGAAAGTTAGCATATAAATACATATAATTTTCGACTTCATTAACTTTGGTGACATTTATGATCGACGAAAATTTATGAGCAAAATGTCCTCGGAAATTATGTAAAATAAATGATTAAGAATGAAATATAGCACTGCTACAAATTCTGCTGTTAGTGATTAAATTAATCCTAATTTTGAAACCAGTGCGCTTTAAGCCTGAACCCTTGATATGGTCAAATCAGTATTCAAAAGCCCAATAAGGAATCAGTTTAAATCTATAACTAAAGAAAAAATCCTACATAATTCAGAACAACGAAGGCTGGATACCGTATAGAACATATTAATTCAAACATAAATATACCTCATAATATCTCAACAACTAACATGCGAAATGCGTTATACATTAAAAATTTCCTCAAAAATAATACGACTGACTTTGGGCATAAAAGTTATTTTTTGTTAAGAATGCTATTCAATCCAATAACGTTTTATATCATATATTCCTAAACTAAATGTCTTCCTATGAAAGGTAATATTCAACTTGTTCATTCCTTGGTCTGGTAATATCACCAAGAGCAATGCTTTTCCATAGCAGATATTTATACGACCGATGATACTAACAGGCGGATTGGTTTTTAATGGCATATGACTCTACATTACGCAGACATTTTTCATGTAATGCTGACAAACAGAATTGACGTAAATAATACCATAGGGAATATTTCATGGCAAAAATACTATAGAGTTATCTGCTTCAAAAACGCTTAAAATTCAGAGAAAACCATCCTGTGCAAAAGCTCTCTCTCTCTCTCTCTCTCTCTCTCTCTCTCTCTCTCTCTCTCTCTCTCTCTCTCTCTGCGAAATCGTTATCTCCCTACGTGGTACCAGGCTATCATTAGCCGAGATCCTCCCGACCTCAAGATAAAACCGCAAAGTTTTATCATCGAATTAGCTTTTATAGCAAGAGTCCTTTCACCCCACTATTACATGGCTCTGGAACCCGTAATTACTCCGTCAATGCCAAGGTGTTCTTTCGCTTTTCTGCCATCGGAGTGCCGATCCGCCTGCCGACGGCTGACGGATGCTCTGCCGGTTATTGACAGATCAGCGCCGTGTTCTTGACAGGGATTAACACCTACGTTACAACTGTAACTCTCTCTCTCTCTCTCTCTCTCTCTCTCTCTCTCTCTCTCTCTCTCTCTCGTAGCTTTAAGACGGAGGCTTCCACGTGGTTTCTGGGAGAGCTAAAAGAAGCAATTCTCATGACAAACAGTTCGTTGATATTGTGTGTGTGTGTGTGTGTGTGTGTGTGTGTGAGAGAGAGAGAGAGAGAGAGAGAGAGAATGTATGACTGAGGCATTAGGGTTTATAGCTTAACTCATACAACCGTTCTGATGCGTGCAATTTCCATTCTAAGCAAACTTTAGTTAAATATTCAAAAATGTGTTGGTTGAGCGTACCAACAGCAATTAACTATTAAGGGAAAAAATCTATCAAAGTCCAATTTCCTTTTACCAGCTGACTTACGAGCTGCAGTCGACCAATATGCAAGCAATGTACCCTTTACAACTTGATAAGGATCATTTATATTTATTTACATTACAATTAATTTCCTGCCGACAGCAGTATCGCGTTGATTGCGCAGCTGGTCTTCACTTCAGAAAAGGCAAGTCAGTTGCGTCTAATAACGACGGATCTGGAGGACTGAAAGAAAAGAAACGTTAAGGTAACGTTGACACGTACACAACAGAACAGGATATAGAATTTGGGCCAAAGGCCAAGCCCTGGGACCTATGAGTCATCCAGCACTGAAACGGAAATTGACAGTAAGAAGGTTTGAAAGGTGTAACGGGAGGAAAACCTCAAAGCAGTTGCACTATGAATCAATTGTTAGGAGAGGCTGGAAAGTAAGATGAAAGAAAGTGAATATGAACGGAGGTATAGGAAAAGGAATGAAAGAGGTTGTAGCTAGGGGCCGAAGGGACGCTGCAAAGAACCTTAAGTAATGCCTACAGTGCACCGCGTGAGGTGCACTGTCGACACTAACCCGTACGGGGATTGGCTTGTACATAAGCCTCTTGAATATCTGTAGGAGATATATATATATAAATAAATACATATACGTGTGTGTGTATTTGCGATTAACCTACTTTCATATATAATTGCTAGACACTTCCTTATCATGTGTGTGGCTATGCTTATAGATATAAGCATATACGAACAACCCCATGACATTTTAACTACCGGTTCATTTCTTAGGTATTTAACGTAAGTCTTACAACACACTGACAAACCAACAGTGAAAACTGGACAAAGAATGCAGCGCTGAAAATTACAAAATAAAATGGGATAGAGTATTTGTTCGCCGAGAAGTCAAACAAGAAGCCATGAAGAGTTGTGTCAAATCAAGAGTCCATGACATTTTTACTCTTCTCTCTTCGGAATTGTATAACCCCTTTTGCTTAAACAGCTTGAAGATAAGCCTCTCATACACTGCACTATGGCCATCCTATCGGGGCTGAACTTGGACTTGGAGGGCATCGGGAGTGTCTCTATTCGTCCCAGCTATCTCGAAAACTATGAATTAGGCTCAATATCTGTCATTTTTGACACTTTATTTTTCACCCCTTCTCACCCCCATCCCTTCCTATCGGGGCTGAACTTGGACTTAAAGGGCATCGGGAGTTTCGCTATTCATCTCAGTGACCTCGAAAACTATGGATTAGACACTAATATCTGTCGTTTTCGATTGTTTTTTACATGTCACCCCCTTCCAACCTCTTCTCACCCCCTCCCTATTGGGGCTGAACTTAGCCTTAGTGTCACGATTAATCTCAGCGACCTCAAAAACTATGGATTAGACTAGTATCTCTCGTTTTGGTTATTTTTACATGTCACCCCCTTCCAACCCCTTCTCACCCTCCTTCATATCAGGGCTGAACTTGGACTTAAAGGGCACCGGGAGCGTCAATATTCTTCTCAGGGACCTTGAAAACTATGGATTAGACACTAATATCTGTCGTTTTCTGTAATTTTTACATTTCACACCCTTCCCACACAACCCCTTTGGTGCCAGTCATGTCTTGCCCCTTCAGTGTTCTTTCCCAGATGTTAGGTCATATGTACACCGAGTTTGGTTGAAACTGCTCAATGCGTTTCAGAGTGTATGTGGAACACACACACACATCCATTTACATATATGTATGTATGCATGTATATATATATATATATATATATATATATATATATATATATATATATATATATATATATATATATATATATATATATATATATATGTGTATATATAGACATAAATAATCACATCCATCTGGGAAGTACTCTCTCTCTCTCTCTCTCTCTCTCTCTCTCTCTCTCTCTCTCTATATATATATATATATATATATATATATATATGTATGTATGTATACATATACATAAATATACTGTATATATATATATATACAAAGTAATAGAAAGTATATAGATATATATATACACAAAAACCTATTTCAAGAGTCCCCTATCTCTCTCTCTCTCTCTCTCTCTCTCTCTCTCTCTCTCTCTCTCTCTCTCTCTCTCTCTCAATTAAAGAAAGTATATAGGCAGACACAAATACCAATATATTTCAGAGTAACTGCTCTCTAGAAGCTTTAATAAGTATAGAAACAGCAACACAGGCATAAAAATAACTTCAGAGGATACACTCTCTCTTTCTCTGTATACACCCCCCTCTCTGAAATTACAAACAGTACACACATGAAGACACATACATCCAAATATCTAAGATCAGTGTAGTCAGACGTATCTTGCCACAAATAATAGGCTTACAAACACAAAAAAATAAATATGTACACGTATCCATTTTATATACATATATATACATTATATACACATACATGTATATGTATATGTGTGTAAGTTGGTATACATATACATACATATATATTATATATACGTATATACATATATAAATACAAATATATGAATACATACATATATACATATACATATACACACACACACACACACACACACACATATATATATATATATATATATATATATATATATATATATATATATATACACGGGCATATCCATTTAGCATACTGGCGCAAATAATGAATATACACTTACAAACAAGGACTAGACCAATTTCAGTAACACCTGCACTAGACCCCCCGCAAGGCATCACAGCTGTTGGTTGCACCTTCCCCAAAGACCCTAAAAAGCAACGCTCACCTCACAATGTCCGTTACATTGCTTTCTGTAACTTCACTTCCTTCGTAAATTTCGACCTCCCGCTTTCCTCTTTTATTAGCTGCATGGAAAACTAAGAACGTACTTCCGCCTATAAAATTAACCGGCTGAAATGATCTAATCTGTGGGCTATCTGAAACGGAGAAGAAAATAAGATAATATACATATGTGTAAGTATTTACATATTCATAAAATTATCATATCTCTGAGGTATCTGAGATAAAATAAACATTTTATATATATATATATATATATATATATATATATATATATATATATATAAATATATATATATATATGTGTGTGTGTGTGTGTGTGTGTGTGTGTTGTGTGTGTGTGTGTGAGTGTGTGTGTGTGAGAAATTTCTTTCTGTGAAATTTCCTATACTCACAAATATTAAGCCACAAGTATTCCCCTAACGTCGACTCACCGCCAACGTGAATCAACATAGGTTCGAATCGCACGCAAGGCCGATGCACTAATGGCATTTTGATACCATTTAGGTGGAAGTTATTCCCAAAATTATAACAAATTGGATATTAAACGGTTATATGTGGCTTAATATTTGTGTGTGCATATATATATATATATATATATATATATATATGTATATATATATATATATATATAGTAAAGGACAATAAGTCGAAAGGCCTTTGCAACATTGTATTGTTTCTCTTTTCCTTCGTGGATTTTGCCTTTATATATATATATATATGTATGTGTATATATATGTGTATATATATATATATATATATATATATATATATATATATATATATATATATATATATATATATATATATATATTATATCAATGACAGTGCTTACTTACACAATTTACAAATTCCAACAATCATTACATTGATCGACTGATCCATATCATCATCTTTAAATGAAATACTTATTAATATATATATATATATATATATATATATATATATATATATATATATATATATATATATATATAACCATTTTTAACCACTATTGCACAAATACCATTAGGTTACCATCAGCTATTGTGTAGGTTTTATGATTCATTTTCAGGTTCAATAATCTTGCCTTATGTCAAAATGCAATTTTACTTTAATATTTATTCCTTTGTAACTAAAGAGTGTATCGACTGTTATTTGTTATAGTAGTATATCGATCGTCATTTATTATAGTAGCATACCGACGGTTATCTGTTATTAGAAGTATTCAGCCTAATCTTCTTTCTCTTTACATGCTTTTATTCAACTTGACCTCTGCATCTGTCTGTGTGTCTGTCTGTTTGGGTCAAATCTTGTAAGTCAATTTTCGAGCTGTTCCTCTGTCTGATGGACTTGAAATTTTGCATGGTTATTTAATCCCGGTAACAATACAACCTTACACGATCAGTAGGTCAGCAGTGACCTCCTGTGACCCTACAGTGACCTCCCCCAGTATCTCAGGATTTGTATGAAAATCTTAGGATTTTTCATACCTTCTCTGACTCGGTAAAATAAGTTAATAACTCTATGTGCAATTTATGTCAAAATTAAAAAGTGTAAAATTAAAAAATACATAAATAACATTTTTAAAACACATTTTTATTAAAATACACTAAAAAGTAACAGATAATTTTTTCAGACACAACAGGATTTTCTTACAACTAATGTTTGTCTACAAAAATAAAAGCGTGGGCGCCAAACATAGAAGGAAATCCTACAAAAAATTTAAAAAATATATTTCTTTTCTTATAGCATTTCCTTCCATGTTTGGCAGCCACGCTTTTAGTTTTGTAGACATGATTAATTGTAAGAAAATCCTGGTGAGTCTCAAAAAAATATTTTTAACTTTTTAGTGCATTTTAATAACGGTGTTTAAAAAAATTGTTTATATATATATATATATATATTTTTTATCATACACTTTTATTTAGCTTGATTTTTTGTCTGTGTCTGTCTGTATGGGTCAAACCTTGTAACTCAATTTTCGACCTGTTCTCTTCGTCCAATGGACTTGAAATTCTGCATGGTTGCTCAATCCTGGTGAAAATACAACCTTACATGATTAGCAAGTCAGCAGTGACCTCTAGTGACCCTACCGTGACCTCTCTCATTATCTCAGGATTTGTATGAAGTGAATAACTTTTCGGATTTTTCATATCTTCTTTGACTAGGTAGAATAAGTTAACTCTACAGATTTTTCAGACCTTCTTTAGCTCGACATGATATTATAGAGGATCACGTTCAATTTCATTAGCTAGTCTATAAATCGGTTACAGTTTCCGTCAAGACTAAAAAATATAAAATAAAAAATATATAATTTTTTTAAAATCGCTTTTATTAAAATGCACTAAAAAAGTAAAAAATATTTTTTTGTGAGTCACCAGGATTTGCTTACAATTAATCATGTCTACAAAAATAAAAGCGTGGGCGCCATACATAGAAGGAAATGACACAAAGAATTTTTTTTTTTTATTTCTTGTAACATTTCCTATTATGTTTGGCGCCCACGCTTTTATTTTCGTAGACATGATTAATTGTAAGAAAATCCTGGTAGGCTATGTGTCAAAAAATTATCTTCCACTTTTTAGTGCATTTTAAAAAGCAATTTATTATTTTTTAACATTTGAGCAATTTTTATTTTGTGGAATCTTTCTAAGCAACATGATGGCTCTTTTTATTTGTTCCAAGAGAAAGTATAATAATAATAATAATAATAATAATAATAATAATAATAATAATAATAATAATAATAATAATAATAATAAATCCTCCCAAAATAACCGACCTTACCTGTTTACCAGCTTTTCATTTCTTGCTATTCAAATAAAATGAACAAGCTACAACTGAAAATGTTAAAATGTGTCACTAAAATACTGCACAAAATCATATTCAACGAATCAGCACAAAGAAAAATAGAAGTGCTCTTAATCTAACTAACAATTTACTAAAATAAACACAAAAATCTCCCGAAAAAGAAAGGCATTCTCATTTCAAACTGCATCTTGATCTTGGTAGCAAAATATATCTAACCAAAGAAAAGAAAATTGTTTCAATACATATTTCATTCTATCAATGGTATCAAAAAGATGCATTTGACGAAAAAAGAATTTCCATTTAAACCTGCATTCCGTTCGCGCAAAAAGAAGTAAATCACGGAACGAAAGAACAGTACTTCCATTTCAACAGTCCGTCTCTGAAAAATGAATAAAGGCAGGCAGAAGCAACACCCGAAATAAATGAAAATTATGTAGCGTTCCTCTGAAGCTCTGAAGCGAAAACTGGAAAAACCTGAGAATTATGTAACGCGTCTCCAAACCTTTAGAAAGAATTTCTGAAATCCGCCATGATTCGGGCTAATGGCCGCGGAATTAAGTGTCCCCGGAATCCGGCGCTTAAAAAGTTTGAGTTGGTGAGAGAGGTTTGAAACTTTAAGCGCAACAAAGTTCGAATGATGGCCTTTGACAACGGTGTACAATCTCTGGAGTCATTTGAATATATTCAACCGCAATGAAGTCCCCGAGCGATGTCATATATAATTCACGCAAGATTGGTCATTCCAGGTGGTTAATGCCGGATGGGGTACCTGGACCCATTGGGAGGCAGGTATCTGGAGGACGAGGGAGGGAGGAGGGTCAGTAAGAGGTACAGACTGACGAACGGATTTGACGTTGTTCAACTGGCGTCATATTAGCAAAGGTCATGGAGGAAAAAATTACCATACCACGGAAATTTTTACAGTAAGGACATTTTAATTAACATATACTACAATTTTGCTTCTACGTCATTTTAAAATACGACGAAAAAAACAACAATAGTAAACAGAATACAGACTAAGAAGAAAAGTATATATTACAATACCTAAAATTGCAATTTCAGTTTGTTGAAAGTAAGACCATAAAATTCAAGATCCTTCTAAAAAAAAAAAAGAAGAAGGATGCTGCATAAAGTACAGCCTCTTACATAATCGATGGGATACAGGGAAAAGATTAAAGAAATGGAGTAATCACTGTCCTGTGTTTCTTAACAGCTTTGCCTTATTGCCTTCGATCGCTGTTAGTCCCAGGTCACTGAAACAGTGCCAATTCTGAATGACAGTTCCAGTGACTCAGTTATCCCTCATTCCAAATATCAGTAATTAGAAACTTGCAACAGAATAGTGGCAATGGTTTAAAATGAAGTCCGAGAAGCCAAAACTCATTCCCAAACTCGTCCCAGCGTGTAATACATCTGACCGATTTTCTCTTCGAACTCATGCCGTACAGCCACAATGAACAGACGTTCGAAAGTTCTTAAAATATTTACCGATCAAGGAATTTTCGTAATTTCTCGTCATGGTCAGTCTGGCTGTGCTCTTGGTAACAGCTGAAATTATGGCGATTCCCTGGATGAAGTAAAAAAAAAAAAAGTTTCATGTTGTTCCAGCCTCGACCAAAATTACGGATTCCACGCTGCGTGCGTGAAATATTCACCTGGCTGTGCATCAGCAAAGAACTAAGTTCTTTAATAGGATTTAATTTGGACATGAAGTCCGTGACAGAGAGAGAGAGAGAGAGAGAGAGAGACAGAGAGAGAGAGGGGGTGCAGGAGATTTCAGTCTGACTACAGGAAAGGCAGACTGACAAAATTGCTGCGAAGTGGTGGTGAAAAACTGATTGCAAAATTATTCATCTTACTCACAATACAACAGTCGGTATTTAAGAAATATCACGAGCCTGGCGCCCTTTCTCTCTCTCTCTCTCTCTATATACATACATACATACATACATATATATGTATATGTATATATGTGTGTATATATATATATATATATATATATATATATATATATATATATATATATATATATATATATATTATATACCAACTACAAACAAATACTCCACGTTTAGACTTGCCGAACCAAGGCGTCTTAATTCCGCAACCTTGATGAAACACTAATAGACTGGTTTGTGGCGGTGAAAGTTATAAAGAAAAATTACAAAAGTACGGATCCTCAATGAACTGCATATATGTGTGTGTGTGCATACATACACACACACATCTATATGTATAATATATATATATATATATATATATATATATATATATATATATATATATATATATATATATATATATATATATATATACATATATATAAATAACACGTGTATGTATATATACATATATGTGTATATATATATATATTGTATGTGTAAATACACGACTATAATTCAAATGGAAAGAACGACACGTAAAGAGTGAGACAGAAGTGAGAGACATTTCTAAAAAAAATACGCATGGCTGATATATAAGACAATGGATCAAGAGGAACGGCAGAAGCTAATCAAAGAGTCTGAAAGATTTTGTTGGAGGAAAGAACTGAAAGGAATATGAGCACAAATAAGCTGAGGCTGTGGGGTACTTTGTAGACCCAAAAGGGTGGAGCATTTAATAAGGATGACGGTAATAATGGAAGCCACTAGTCTGTACAGGGTCTGACGAGAGAATGTAAGTTACAGATAATGACAGGATGAATATTGAGGCAAGTCATGGCATAGGTGAAACAAGGAAGGTAGCAGGGTTTATACAAAAGACTTGAAAGGGAAGAGGAGTGTATGAACATACATTTGAAAAACTTCTCCATTAAGGAAGCAAAGTGTGGATGTCGCATGCATATAAAAAAGTTGAAGCTGTTGCCTTGAATTGTTTGCATAGTAAGAGTGGCGGAAGAATGGGTGAGACCGATCAGAGAGTTTAGAAAGGTTTTGGTCATGTGGAGAGAATGAGGGAATTGTGCATGATAGAGATGAATGGCAGTGCGTGTAGAGAACTATGACGCGCTGCTGATAAGCGTTCTATGTAGGTATATGAAGCAGCTAATGTTGAAAAAGTGTTCTGCAAAAAGGGTTCAACCATCACTCAACAGCTAATATATGAATGTGGAAGTGATCACTGTTAATTTTTCTATGGAGAAATAGTGTAATGTTTGAAAAATATTACAATTTTATACACACACACACACACACACACACACACACATATATATATATATATATATATATATATATATATATATATATATATATATATATATATATATATATATATGCACAAGCACACACATTTCGCCGGAGCGTCATTTATCTTTCCCCGGTGTTATGCATCTTATAAAACTTGCCGGCATGGACGCCGCATTTCAGCGTCGAGGAACATAACAACAATTCTCGCTTTAATTTCCATCTCATTTACCCAAAGTTACTGGAATGAAAAGGCTCGATAGAATGCAGCACATCCCGGCGTGTCTAAAACGACACCGATATAAATAAACCTTTCTCGGAACTTTTCATTAAGTGTTGACAATCAACAAATGATATAAAAGTACCTTTTCGCTATTGTCTGCTCGAGGTAATTTATGATTTTCTCTTTCCTGTGTTGTGGTAGCGAACGCATTTCGAGGACAAAAATTATTTACTAACTTGCAAATAAGCGTGGTTACTGAACGTGTGCAATATTTTTAATGACTAATAATATTATTTATTTATCTGTTGTTTTCTTGCCATTTTTCTATTTCTCAAATGTAATCATCCCATTTCGGGAAAGCTTGCCTCGTAAGTGGACGGCGTTGGAAACGCGGAGTTCATTACCCGTACAATACGGTTGTTGTTGCACATAAAATGTGTGCTTCTGCAAAATACATGTTTATTTATATTGTTTTTCTGTGTGCAACAACGATATTCTACATCCTACAGGCAATGACCTCAATCTCCATCTCCATCTCGACCACCATCATACCTTCTCGATAGAGTACAGAAATTTGTTGCGGCCAAAATAATAACGCTGCAGTTTTTTCCTCCACTTTCTCCAATAGCTAATTAAATGTCAACGCAGGTCTATTGAAGAATGATAAAATATTCATCGAACTCGTTTCTATTACGCAGAATGCATCCTATGACTCAATATTTCTCTTTATAAATGTTCATGTGGCGGAAAATAAGACGGATATCACAAACTTCCATCAACTCCATGTCATTACCCAAAAATCTAATAGAAATAAATATTAAAAAATTTGAACAGAAGAAAAGAAAAATTTAAAAACCTGGAAGGACAAAATAAAAAAAAAAAGTACCAAAAACTGAAAACAAATTTAAAATTTTAAAGAAATACGAATTAGGCAGAATTACCTGAAAAAAAAATCGGAAGGAAAGGACAAGAATGGGCGTGGCTAAGGGAGAGTAGCCTAACTCCGAAGGAGAAAAGATAAGGTTTTCATAATAGAGAAACAAAGCAGAGGGAGAATTCCTGAGTCTTGGGATAGGAGTGAACATTTACTGCGCCGTAAAATCACTGGTTTTAACGGTGTCTCCATTCAACAGGCTGCTCAAGAAGGAAGAGTCCCCCTATGGATATTATGGTCAATCAATTTGGAGGAATAAAATAAAAAAAAAAAAAAAAAAAAAAAAAAAAAAAAAACACCAACTACGCGTTGCATAGCATCAAAAGGTTACAGGACACGTTCTCTAAACTGAACAGAGAAATGGCCTGAAATAATATTTTCAGAAAAGAGCAAGGACCCCTTCCGTTACAACTGTAATTTGTGTTTAGTAGAAAGATACAATCGACCCGAAATATTGTCTTCAAAGTAAATCCACTGCAATGATAAACAAAAGAAGCAGGAATAACACCGCCCCCCCCAAAATACAAATTAAGAACTATTAAAGACACTGTCAGAGAATGGCCATCATGGAATGGAATGGAACATGGAATTTTGGCCAAAGGCCAGGTGCTGAGACCTATGAGGTCATTCAGCACTAAAAGGGAAATCGAGAGTAAAGGAAGTTTTATAGGTGTAACAGGAGGAAAACCTCGCATTTGCAGTATTGTTAACAGAGGATGGAAAGTAAGCTGGAAGAAGATACTATTAACGGAGGTACAGTAAAATGAATGAAAGGGGTTGCAGTTATGGGCCGAGAGGACGCTGCGAAGAAGCTTAAGTAATGCCTATAGTGCGCCACATGAGGTGAACTGACGGCACTGCCATAATCATACTGTTACTGCAGAGTCGGGGATAAGCCTTGTGCCGAAAAAAAAAAATTACACAATAATAGTTGCTACATACACCAAAGCTCAAACGCCATATAAATGCACCACCCGCATTTTGCCCTTAATAATAATAATAATAATAATAATAATAATAATAATAATAATAATAATAATAATAATAATAATAACAATAATAATAATAATAATAATAATAATAATATATGTACAGTATATAAACAATGGGTATAAATCTAGACTGATTTCGCCTTTAATTTTCCATGACATCTTCAACAGAAACAGTCATAGTTTTAGAAATTTACAATACACATACTTGAGATACAGATGGTTAGAAAAAAAAATATTCACAATCGACGTCGCCGAATAGTAAACTCATTAGCGTTTGAGGTCAGTGATCCATTTACAAATTTCTTTTATCCATGCGGGCGAGCTCATACCCAGGTAAACCATCTTTCTCAAAATCTATACATTTTACATATTTCTTTTAAACTAAATGGCTCGAGTTTATACATTCCTTGGCTGATATTCATATTCTTACTATAACTTTTTTTGTACAAAATTGGATTCTGCAACGTTTATTTCCATATGTTATTGGAATAAACTATCTGTTTTAGCCCCGGTCAAATTGATGGCATAATTGCTTTCATTATCGTGAGCGAAAATCGTACAGTTCTCCTGCGCATACCTTATACATTTCTCATGCGGTTCAAATTTCTTTTCCAATGAATTTTCGTTGGACAAATATAAAAACTGTCACATAACTCATATGGTATTAGGTATACACATCCTTTAGTATTGCCAGGAGCGCTTGTTGCAATGTATTATTATTACTGAATGCTACATTACCGTTAAAGTTCTTAAGGAGACTGAAAATATCTGTCAAATTATTTCTATATGGTAAGGTAATCAGGATTTTTGTGTGTGTTGTTTCTCTCTTATTATCATAAAAAGTCCCATTTGCCGTTCTTAATGCACTGTAATAAAGAATCAGGTAATCTTAACGTCCTGACTCTATTCCTGACTATACCTATTCAGTTGAAAAACCTTGTGAAAAATGATTTGTTTATTGTTTTTTGCATATATATATATATATATATATATATATATATATATCACTATACGCACACATGTATATATATATAAAGATAAAATCTACGAAGGATATAGTAACACTGGAGTGCTGCAGAGGCCTTTCAACTGTATGTCGTCCTTTACTTAGCTAAGTAAAGGACAGACAGTCGAAAGGACTCGCAGCACTCCAGTGGTTCCCTTTCTTCGTGGATTTTATCTTTATTTATATATTCATCAAGCTCCATATTTTCGTGATTCACTTATATATATATATATATATATATATATATATATATATATATATATATATATATATATATATATATATATATATATATATTCTTTTAAGTGTAAGTATATGTGTTAGTATTTATTTGTAAATAATTTTCAAACAAAAGACAGTAATGACTCAGCAATACTTAGCTATTTAACCTTTAAAAGAGCAATAGAAATCGAAGGTTTCGATGCAAAGTGAACTGCAAAGCAAGTTACGTAACGAAAGATACCCGGCGAAATCGTATAAAAAAAAGTAATAATTATAAATTAAAAACAAAAACCTAATTAACAGGGAGGCCTGCTTATCGCAGACCTGGATCGAGATTTGCAATAAAACCTGCAATATTTGAGAAGACGGAGACACTTGCCAGATATCCGTTCCAACTCTTAGCTCGGCGGGGCTCTTCTCATTCCTCGGATCTTATTCTTATCTTATCTTTTTTATTTTTTTTTTTATATATCTTGTGCTGGAAGCGGGGAAGAATCATAACGGGGCGGCTATCATTTTCCTGTTGTAATATCTCGTGACGTGCGCAAATGGAGAGAATGTAATATTGAATCTTTGGCGAAGTAATGATATTGGGGCTACACATTGCAGGGGCGGCTCGCACGTCGCCTTAAGGGCTCATTATGAGCGAGTTATTGGCCCGTTATACACACACTGTGCCAAAGAAATTATGAGGTTGGCCTATACTCAAATAAAAGCTCCCCCTCCCCCCCCTTCCCTACTCACGCCTCTCCCCTCTCCCGGGGGTGCCCTTCCACCTTTCCCCTTCCGCTGCCCTTACCCTCATCTCGTGGCATCTATCTACTGACGTCCTTTTCTTTTTCTCACTGATCCATCGGGAAAAGAGATGGTGGGTGGGGGAAGGGATACGGTAAGGGGGCATCTCCCAATCCCCTTAACCTGCGGTCTTCCCCCATTAAATCCGGGTCGATAAATGGCTGAGTCTACAATGTATCTGAGCGCAGGATACCTATTTCACAGATATTTATCGGGGCGGGTTATAGATGCCCTTAACTGGCATTGGGAAGGGGATAGGGGGGGGAGGGGTGGAGGAGAGGTAGGAGGCTGTTTATTGTTTACAAGGACCCTGGCCACTATGCCATTAGTAATGCCGATGTTCTTTGCGTTTCTCGAGCGCTGGATGCTTGCAAACTCAGAGTCCTGCAAGAAAAGGACTTCTCTGAAATGTGTGAGTCCCACGTGCTTGTTGGGTTTTCCTTAATTCTAACAACCGTGATGTAAATGTTGATAGCATTTCAAAAATATGTTTGAAGAACTGAGAGAGAGAGAGAGAGAGAGAGAGAGAGAGAGAGAGAGAGAGAGAGAGAGAGAGAGAGAGAGAGGTAATCAATCACTCGACAGAGAAAAAATCTTAAAACGGATTTCCAGCTCATCATAAAATCTACAGATTTAACTTGATTAAGTATCAGTGACAGAACATTCCAAGTAATGACTTTCAAGCACACGTGACAATATCTAATGAAATCGATCCACTCTGCGTGAACACCATAGAAAAGTGCTTGCACCAGACAGGAAATCTAACGCTACAGTCATTCTGAACACATTATCCAGTAACTCGTTCGATAAGCCTCTGTTCTCCGGATCAATGATGATGACTAACGTTGGGTTTGATCAGTATTTAGATGGGTGACCCTTAAATGAGTTCCTGGTAGCAACATATACGCTACATCGATGGTTTCTTGATCAGTGCCCTGTCAGTAGCTGTGGGGGTGACCACCCATGACGGTCAGACGCCATTTGAACACAGACCACTGTGACCAGGCTAGCAACCTCATTCCGAGGTTTAATGCTTAGAGTGCCGATAGACCTTAGAAGACATGTGTGTCCCTTTCAAAAGGTTCCAAAAACAAACCGACTGAGGCATTAATATTCTTAGTTATTATCAAATAATTATGAAATTACTATTTTTATCATCTTAAATCACGTTTGACAGGAACCTTTCCTTTTTTTCCTCCCTCTCCTTCTTCACAGATGCGAATTCCATTTTCTATATTCTTATGAATAAAGTTCGCAACATTTTTAGTTTTCCGTAAAAGAAAACTACTGTGCCGGCTTTGTCTGTCCGTCAGCGCTTTATTGTCCGCACTTTTTTCTGTCCTCCCTCAGATCTTAAAAACTACTGAGGCTAGATGGCTGCAAATTGCTATGTTGACCATCCACCCTCCAATTATCAAGCACCAAATTGCAGCCCTCTAGCCCTAGTAATTTTTATTTTGTTTAAGGTTAAAGTTAGCCATAATCGTGCTTCTGGCAACGATACAAGATTGGCCACCACCGGAACGTGGCTAAAGTTTCAAGGGCCGCGGCTCATACAGCATTATACCGAGACCACCGAAAGATAGATATATTTTCGGTGGCCTTGATTATACGCTGTAGAGGCTGTATAAAAATCTCGATTGTTTTTATTTGATATCAACATAATAATTAGGTATTGATCATCAACTTCATCCTTAAGATGGAAACGCTAAAATTCGTCGAACACCATTCAAAATATACAGTAGGATATTTCATTTATCTGGAGTAGGCCTACTTGTCACTATCGCCCTCAAATGAAAGAAACCACCTTAATTTACATTTCACGGCAGTAACTCAACTTTGGAACAAAATACCAACAAACTACCTCGGGAAGAAAATAAATAACTTCCGCATAGCCACGTGTGTTGAGGTAGGAAATACTTAATGAAAAAAGAAAAAAAAAATTAGAAATTACGGGCGGTTCAATAAAAACCAGCAGTGACGCTGAAAGTATTCGAAGGTTGACGAATCAGGCGCAATTAATTCATTATTAATCCGAGGACTACTGTCAATGTTACTCGGTGGCTGAAAACAACATAAGCATAGGAAGTACGTTAGTGGAACAGGCGGCAATTCATTTACATGGTTGCGGGCGGGGTCTAGAGAAATAATTATTCATGTGTCGGCGATGGTATCTAACTGCGCGGAGAATTGTTATCGTTTTGTTTTACAAAACCAATAATAAACCGGAATTTAAGATTAGCTGGGAAAAATATCTTCTTATCTTTGAATTCTAAAAATTATTGACAATGAAATAATGAATATGGACACACACACACACACACACACACATATATATATATATATATATATATATATATATATATATATATATATATATATATATATATATATATATTTATATATATATATATATATATATATTTTATAGATATTTATATAAATATATACATGAAAAATGTATATGCGTCTCTTCCCCGGAGAGGTGTGACTCGTAACGGTCCTTGGCAGGTATTTTCGGGTGAGGTTGAAAGCTCTGTGGAAATTAAACATACCCCCAAATTTTCATACAAGCTTTAGATATCACCCCTGGACTAATATTCAGTAAAATTCTATTTAGTTCAGAGCCTACCGATAAGCCACGTCCTAGGAATACCTCTTCTGTAAGTTGGGTCAGGTTAGGTCCATCTGGACTGTTTTCTTCCTTTTCTTCAATATACTTCTTAAAACTCTTATTCTATTCAATCATTTTCTTTAGGACTTCCTATAAAATGACATATTAATGTCACAGCACCATTTTTACTATCATTATCACTATGCAGCCCTGAAATTAAGTAAACTTCAACCAGATATTTTTGAAAACGCACAATCACATTAAACGCCCCATTCATGTTCCCATAACATTTTAAAAAGTCTCCATTATAATCTACATATATTTAATAAAATGTAAAAGAAAAGAACCGCCACTTTATATGTCTTTTACCTTTCGCAATCGTAACAAGAAACAAATCCTTACCATGAATTGCCAAAAGGGGACCACAGGCAACGACATGACATTTAACAGCAGCGGCAATAACCTAAACAACACATGCCACGCAATGGCAAACTTCGAAGTCAATAGCAGAAACGGCCGGAATACAAAGAGACAGATCGATACAAACATGAGAATAAACATACACACACACACTCACACACACACACACACATGCACGCGCGCGCGCGCGGATGGCGGAACGGTAAACAAAGGCTGAATTAATTCTCTCTGTCTCGACATTAAATGTACCGCTGTTGCCAGAAACTTTTTCCTCTCTCTCTCTCTCTCTCTCTCTCTCTCTCTCTCTCTCTCTCTCTCTCTCTCTCTCTCTCTGTGACGGCCGGCAGGTGAAGATCCAAGCCATCGTCCCAACACCTGCCACAGATTCAAGACCCCACCTTCTTTCCGATTGTTTCTCCCCCACCCCTTACTCCCGCAAAATCCTCTAGCACCCCAGCGACGACAGAGAGAGAGAGAGAGAGAGAGGGGGGGGGGGGTTTAATGATGGCATCTTCTGCAATTTTTTTTCGAATTTTTTTCTATACAAAAGGGCGATGGCACTGGCAACCTAACGTCCTTCTCTAGCCTGAAAGTCATGGAAAAAATAAAAGGAAAGAATACATGGGAGTCAAATACCCTCTCCATATTAACCATTAATATCACGACATAAAATACCAGTTGATAATTATTTTTGCTATCCGGGTTTTAACCTTCTTTATATTAAGTAATAAATCATAAATAGCAATAGTAATTGTAACAATGATTAATATAACAACGATAATAAAAGTAGTAATAACTAATTTGTTCAAAACAAACACTTTTATAAAATAAAAACAATAATTTATATATATATATATATATATATATATATATATATATATATATATATTCATATGTATAAATACATATATTCATAGCATATATATGTGGATATGTACTGTATATATATATATACATATATTCATAGTATATATGTGTATATGTATACATATATATTAGCAGTACTGAATAAATATGAGCCTGATGTTTATTACTATGTACTACTGTATAATTTTCAAATAACAATAATCAATCGTACACCTTTCCACCAATATTTCATTTAGCTGTGGGTGTCTCTAGTATTCATTTGTGTACAATATATATAACTGCATCCTTTCCATTGTTAACATAATCTTTGCCAGCATTGCTTACTTTATTAATATTAATATCTTTACTGTCGCCATCCTATCATCCCTGTCGTTATTATTATTATTATTATTATTATTATTATTATTATTATTATTATTATTATTAGCTATTACTACCATTAAACAAGAAGGATCAATATCACTAACTGAATATTTATGATTTTAATCTAAAATCATGCTGCGGTCCTCTCAAAAATAAATTGCTTTAATAATGCAAACTGGTATGATGCCAGAGCACAAAAAAAAATTACAAAAACAACTGTCGATACCTGTCTTAACAAACCATCTCGTAAAACAGAAAAGATCGCGAGTAAATGATAATTTCCTACAGTCTCAAACAACCTGAAAATGATAATATACATATATGAAAGCGAGTGTCAAGATAAGGATGAACGTGTGAAACTAAAACACGCAGCAGCTATTATCCAGTTATGTAACATGAAAAGTATCTCCTGATGGAATATCTAAAACAATAACAATAATGACTAAATATTAAAAATTCATATAAATTTGGAATGACGTTAACATAAGCGTGCTCGGATTATTACATAAAACAGATGTACAGTACTTTTAACTGGTCATACAGTATCGAGCTACAAATCGGGAAAAATATTTTAAAAAACGAATCAAGTATAAAAATAGCCCTAAACAACGTGGATCCTTCCCTGGGAGAGGTTAGTTTAAAATCTAATCTTACCTATTTACCCCAGGTGAACTTCCTTAATGAAAATCTTACATCAGAAAGGTTCTGAAATGAGGACGTAATCACATGCACCTATACGTTGATCCTTACTGCCCAACACATCGAAACTGTTTCACGTTGTAATCTCGCGGACGCTCCCACCAGACTCCTAAGGTCTGTGGCTAGTTTCAGCGAAGGACACAGGAGGAGCCTGCGCGCTAAAGGCATCTTACAATCACTGATGGTCACCCATCCAAGTACTACCAGACTAAATATTTCTCTGATCGAGAGACAAAGACAGAACAAACATTAAATCGATCACAAGTCATCAAGAAGTAGATTTCGGGAGAGTTTATGGCTAACTTTAACCTTAAATAAAATAAAAACTACTGAGGCTAGAGGGCTGCAATTTGGTACGTTTGATGATTGGAGGGTGGATGGTCAACATACCAATTTGCAGCCCTCTAGCCTCAGTAGCTTTTAAGATCTGAGGGCGGTCAGAACAAAGTGCCGGCACAACAGTTTTCTTGTACAGAAAACTAAAACTGTTATTAAACTGTAACTTAGATAGAGAGTCGCCGTTCTTTCTTCTTTTTGCCTGTATAATATTAATTTGTTGAGGTACTCAGTGTAGACTGTATTTCATTTACTTTCCTTATGACGAAGGGACCGACAGGAACATCATCATAACGTCTCTTTGAAATTATCGGCGAAGGTTTTGACTATCACATAGACTGCTTTCCAAACCTTGAGCAGTGACGACCCAAAAATTCTGCCGACAAATGCAAAGATATCCCTCATTAAACGTCGTCTTCATTATCAGAACGGGAATTCACATGGCCCTAAACATTGCTTCCATTCAGGTTTATAAACCAAACAGAAGCCAAGGCACAAGAACATGCTTTCTGGCATTTTGTGGCTTCTTGTTGCCAGACTTTGCACCAAGTAACAAATCAATCTTGAGGCACATTTGAATTTCAAATACTCGTTAAGTCACAAGATCTCAAACAAAAAATGCTTCGATTTTACCGTGTTGGTGCAACACAAATCTGGAGGCAAGATGCTGCGATATTCCAGAAAAGGTGTTCGTGCGACATAACACTCTGGTAATGTTCAAGAGTCCCTATAAACAGGAAACAATTCCAAAAAAAAATTCAAAAGGAATATAGTTAGCAGAGTGAAACCACAAATCAGAATGAACTTGGCGACAAAATGACCTTTGATCCTCGAGTTCCAATGACCTTTGCTTGTCCGTACGTTGGTCTATAAAAAGAAAACATCTATAATTGCAGACACGTGTACCAAGAGCAAACCAAAAGGCAATTATAACGTGCACGACATTATCACACAGCTGAACGCGTACTATAATAATAATACTTAAAAAAAAAGGAGGACCCTCAATTCACTGGAAAATAAATCATCCTTAAGAATGCCCTCCCCTCGACAGAAGGCGTGGTGCCAGTAATCCTGTCAAGAGCTAATTAAACAAATCACGGAGGACGAATTCAGAAACAGGGGAAAATCAGTGGGAAAAAAAATTGGGATCGATTCCCGAAAGGAAAATGACAGGCGGATTGGGTAAATTAATTGGCAGGCAATCCCACAGATGACGCATCAAATGCTAATGACGCAGGATCAAGTCCTGAGGCGAGCGCAAATGTCACTGGTTGGGTGTTGCTCCGGTGACATCGTGCACAGACAGGCGGAAAGCGAGAAAAGGACGGTGGGACAGAAAGGGAGGGAAATGGACAGAGTGAGTGAGAGATAGACGGACACACACACACACACACACACACACACACACACACACAGAAAGCGCAAGAAGGGAGGGACAGATGGGGAAATAAATATAGATGACCAAGACAGAGATGGAGAAAGAAGGAGAAGGAGCTGACAAACATAGATGACCAAGATAGAGATGGAGAAAGAAGAAGGAGATGACAAACATAGATGACCAAGATAGAGATGGAGAAAGAAGGAGAAGGAGATGATGTAAATAAAGAGAGAAAAGGGGTGGGGGAGGGGAGGGGGACGAAAGGGCAAGGACGCCTCAGCCTCAAATGCCACCCCCATACCCATTCATCTGAACAGTCGCATTTTCTTTCCTTCATCACCCACTCTCACCCACGAGAAATTCATGTGGAAGGTTGGAAGAAGACTGACACTCGTGGGGACAAAGGAAGGATAAAAAGAGAAAGTAGTGTGGGGAGAATAAAAAGCATGAGATGGTAATAATTTCTTTTGAATGGAAGGGAAACAAAATTCTTTTAGTTCAAGCCTGATAACAATAAAAACAAACAAGAACGCGAAACAGTAGAGCGGGAGGACTAACTTTGAGCGAAGTGGTAGACAATTGTAGAAAGGGTCCTATTAAACTTCTTCATATGCGCCCCCTTTTTTTTTTTTAACAATAAAATCCAAAATCTCACCTATATCGATGACCAACACGGCAGCTGTATCGCTTAATAAAAGCGTCCACGTACCACACAACAGAAACAAAATCCCATCTCATCTGGAGATAAGCGAGCGCCAGATTGATCGGTTTGATGACTGTTTGTTTTCCGTTACTGCCATTCTTTGCTAATCTTTCCTCCCTTCTGCCTCTCTCACTCATTTAATCTATTCTCTCTTTTAGAAACAGAATATCGTTTCACTCAGTTTTAGAAACAACACTTCTTTTGGACACAGAAGAATGCAGAGTAGCATTTACCACTATAACAAGTTAAAAATGCCTCCATGTTTCTTCGGAGCAATCGAGTTTTCTGTGCAGTGTATAATGCTGTATGAAACTCTCATCCACGGCCCACGAAACTTTCAGTCGCGGCCCGTGAAACTTTCAGCCACGACCTGGTGGTGGCCAGACGCACGATCATGGCTAACTTTACCCTTAAATAATCTAAAAACTACTGAAGCTAGAGGGCTGCAATTTGCTATGTTTGATATTTGGAAGCTGGATGATCAACATAACAATTTGCAGCCCTCTAACCTCAGCAGTTTTGGAGATCTGAGGGCGGACAGACAAATGGCCATCTAATAGTCTTCTTTCACAGAAAACTAATAAAAACGGAACACTGAACCCTAGTTCAGAAATCTAGAGCAGGTACAATTGCTAAGCTATGAAATTCTATCCTTCGGACTTATAATTACTAAGGGATTTTGTTGTCATTTCCACCTGACTCTGCACAATAACAATAATGATTAAACCTAAAAAATTTCATGCGTTCTCGACCCATTTTTTCCTTGGTACGAGTAAAGCGTAACAAGTAGATAATTTCTGGTGTCGACGGTCTTAGTTAATGTAGCGCAACTAAAATATAAAAATGATAAACTAATCGAGTATAATTTACTGATCATAATCAGCTAGCGTTTTTACGACCGATTACATAATCAGTCAATAAATTTATATATCAACACCTCAGCACTGAAGCTGACGTGTGACTAGCTCATGACTATGGTCTGGTGGCAGTGCTCTTTTTTTTTTTTTTTTTTTTTTTTTTTTACCTATATCGGACACAGTTATTTAGCTCTGTCTTAACTGTAACAACAGCATCTAACTCATATTTACTTTATTAATGGGTTTTATTTCATTATCACTCATTTTCATTTGTCACTGACAGCAAACATCTGTTCCAAACTCTTATTCCCACCCGCAACGGTTCTCTTTTAACCAGGCTTGAGACCACCTTGCATGTCTTAACTCTCATTGCAGAGTTCCTTCTACCAAAGAGCAAACATAAACACAAAAGCAAACGTGGCCTGCCCTGGTTAAAAAATCAGTGCAAAACGTATCTGACAAGCAGTCACATGCCACTGGTTGAATGAGACTGATCGGCCAGGGATACAGGCTGATAAATTACATACTTGTATTTTGCTTTACCTCTAATTTTTTTTTTTTTTTTTTTGTACAAACCTTGTGTTTTGCTTTACTTCCTTCAAAGATGGGTAACCTTCATGTAGAAGCGAACTTAGTGCCTTGAAAAACTTTTTGAGTTTCCATATTTGAACACATAAAATCATTTTAATACATATACCTGCTGCAGCAGTTTGCTAAGGCTTATTGCATTGTAGGTAATGCTTTGTATTTTACATAGAAAAGCGTAAACCCTGGTACACGTCCTCCTCCTCCTTTAAAGGCTTAGGTCAGGCTTGGGAGGAGACTCTTTCAATGACAATTTTTGTGGGAGCAGACTCTTTCAATGACAATTTTTGTGGCAGCAGACTCTTTCAATGACAATTTTTGTGGGAGCAGACTCTTTCAATGACAATTTTTGTGGGAGCAGACTCTTTCAATGACAATTTTTGTGGGAGCAGACTCTTTCAATGACAATTTTTGTGGCAGCAGACTCTTTCAATGACAATTTTGTAAGAGCAGACTCTTTCAATGACAATTTTTGTGGGAGCAGACTTTTTCAATGACAATTTTTGTGAACATAATTAAACATGAAAACCTACATCTTAAAAATCGCAAGCTTTCCGTCATTTCCAATGAAACGGATAAATCCGCTTACCTTGCAAATACTTCTAAGACAGCAAAATAACGATAAGACAAAATTATAAGCGGAAATAAGACTAAAAATATACGGGAAAAAATCATTCTCAGATTGAACGCTTGTCATTTATAATCTGACGCATTTAATTAGAGTTGTCAAAAAGGGACACTCATCAATCTGTTTTAAAACCTCTGGCTGCATCCTACAGGGAAATTAAGTCAAGTGTGATTTTGGAAGCAAAATGATGAAATTCTCGGAAGATAACATCAGCGGGAATGTCAATGTCACCGCATTAATTCTTCCAATCTGTTAACGCACATAAATGATACTATTTTTATATATATCAGTGCATACATAAAAACTTATATACCTTCAAAAACTAACTATATATATATATATATATATATATATATATATATATATATATATATATATATATATGTGTGTGTGTGTGTGTGTGTGTGTGTGTTGACGATAAAAGGCATTCTGACATTTCAAATTTTGACTGTGACCGGTGTACTAGTTATGTGTATATATATTTATATATATATATATATATATATATATATATATATATATATATATATATATATGTGTGTGTGTGTGTGTGTGTGTGTATATATATATACTGTATATATATACTCGTATATATATATATATATATATATATATATATATATATATATATATATATATATAATATAATGTACTCCATATGGCATTCGTATAATCAAGTACAACAAAGTTCGTGTTTTTCTTTAAATAAAAAAAATATAAACATATAAACAAAGGAAAAATAATCGCTTGAGGTGACTGACTAAAAAATCACGTATGCCCCACCTTCATAACTAATGCATATCATCGCCTGCCACCATTTCCACTCATTCACATATAAAGCCTAATACCCAAAATTCACTAAGAGTTTCATGTGTCTGATATAACCAACAGATATTACCTAGATCTGTAATAGTGAAGATAAAAAATCACAGCGAGCCTAATATTTCTAAAACATAACTTACAACTTCGAAACCAATATCATTAAAATTAATAATTACAGCCTGTTATCTCAGCTGAATAATATGAATAAGAACAATAAATAATCACCATAACTTGAAGTGGCTGTACAGTAAATCTCGCCCTGACAAGATATCGAAGAGAACAGCTGTAACGCCAGATTTCAGCACTGTAACAATCAATCTCATCTTTTGCCAGACAATCAAGGATGCTCTAGAAATCATTCTCCCTATAACCACCAACCAGTCACTACCCGTTCCCACCCCACACCGCCTCGTCCTCTCCCCCTCCAAATCCCCCCTCCCCTTTCCTCCTTATCCCAACCGCCAATCATAATCCACTAGGACCGAGACCGCCGCGGGAACAGGCGATCAGACGGACTTCGAACTCTGCCATAAATTCGAGAACGCTTCAATTTTGGCATTTGCTTAATGGCCGCGGGGCATCATAATTATACGATACTACTCGTCAAACAATTACAGTGGCCGAAAATGAAATTAATCTTAATGGAGAATCTGAATAATCTCAGAGATGCGTTGATGTAATGAGTATAATTAAAGGGGTGATAATGACCGCTATGAATGATCTCCGCAATTAATATTCATTTCGTTATGACGTCATAGCAGACTTGGTAAAAATGGTTTCTGAACACTCAAGATAAACTGAAAGTAATTGTAGTGACGACAAATCTATGCATAAAACATAAATCGAAAATAAATAACAATTATGAGTAGAAAGTAATTATACAAATTTGCTCTAACATTTGTGCAATAAACTGAAATTTCCATAATACCAATGATAAATTGTAATTTCCACAGTTAACAATGATTTTAAGAAATGAGTATTGATCGAAAAAAATAACAGCAATTCATGAAAGAAATATATAATGATTTCATAATTAATAGCATATTCATGAAGTTGATACTGCAATAATTTGAAGTGGAAAATACTAATGAATACAACAACTAGAATTTTTCATCTGAGAATGCATTAGATTTCATTAAGATTACAGTAGTTATTATCTTGAAGGCACCTAATCTGAACTAGAAACCAATTTCAAAGTCCAACCAAAATTCCCGGATGCATAATTCACTTGACAATAACTACCAATTTAATAATGTTACTGGTATTTAAATGGGAAATTCGGATAGTCGACAAAATAAGTTGTCCAGTTCGCTCGTGAATCTTCATCCGAATAATGAAGCATCAACTTCCAGTCAAATCAGACATTCTATAATAACTCACTGTCATTTATTGCCAAAGTATTAATATTATTACTGTTACTTATACAAACACAGGCTCAATTCGAAAAAAAGGGTTATCAACTTTGCTCAAAAGTTTCCACCGAATAAAATGCTGACATATGAGAAGAAATAAAAGACTTCCCTTGGGAGTAAATCCCATCACTTTGTGTAGGTGCCTAAAATAAACAACATCAAAAATAAAGTGGAAAAAAAAGTGACTGCAGAACAACTGTCGTCTCTGAAAAAAAAATTAGTAAACAACCACGTGCTTGAAGGCACCATATGGATATAAAATAGTGTACGTGTATAAAAATACGCGCGCGCGCAACACACACACACAAATAAAGACGGTCTCTGTAAATTTGACAGCTCTTGATTCTCTTTGTACTGGAATTATACAATGGATGTATTAGTGAAAGCTCTCATAGGTTTTATCGAACTCCTACTCATACACACTTTGAAAACTGAATGGATATTAATAACGCCTTTATAAAAAATCAAAGAGTACGTTTTACATTATATTAAACTAATTCATATCACGTTCCAGGAATAAAACAGATCTTTAAAAGTGCATGTGCATAAATACATACATATATGTGTGTATGTGTATTGTAAACCTCTTTTATTTCTGTAACGTGATATGAATTAATTAAATATAATGAAAAAACTACTCGTTCATTGTTTTATAAAGACATAATTAACATCAATTTAATTTTCAAAGGGTGTATAAGTAGGAGTTCGGTAAAACCTATTACATCTTTCAGTGATACGTACAATGTATTGTACCATTAAAAAGAAAATTAAGCTCTGTCAAATTAACAGACACTGTGAGATCAAAGAATTCGACACAATTCTTACTGTCCTTATCCTCGTGAGTGAAGTTTGTGGAATCACCTTCCAACAATAAGTAATGAAAGTGGCGGGTTCATCCCTAAAATTAACACTGAATATAAATATAAACAAGTCCGAAGTTTCTTCGGCGCAATCGAGTTTTCTGTACATCGTATAATCAAGGCCAAAGGAAATAGATCTATCTTTCGGTTGCTCTCAGTATAATGCCTGCATGAGGCGCGCCCATGAAACTTAACCAGGGCCCTGTGGTGGCTCTTCCGCCTATATTGTTGCCAGACGCACGATTATAGCTAACTTAATCTTAAATAAAATAAAAACGATTGAGGCTATACGGCTGCAATTTGGTGTATTTGATGACTGGAGGGTGGATGATCAACATAACAATTTGCAGCCCTCTAGCCTTAGTAGTTTTTAAGACCTGAGGGCGGACAGAAAAAGTGCGGAGAGAATAAAGTGCGGACGGACGGAGAAAGCCGGCACAATAGTTTTCTTGTACAGAAAAGTAAAAAGCAAGTAGTAAGTCTGTAGAGGGTAGCTATACCCTGCTAAATTTTACTCATCTGCAGCAAAAGTTTAAGTGCTCTACTTGCTTCCATTAACCCTGCTCCTAACACTTCTGTCGTCGGGGGCAAATCAAAACCAGCTCCTTAGCGAAATCTGCAAGTCGCCGATGACCACTTGCGCTGTAACGCCAGTTACTCACAATAATCAATCCATCAGTTTCTAATAAATACCGTGAAAACTGGAGAGAGGCCGTCCAGACAATCTGACAGAAAATGATCACCTCAGCCCCGAAACAGAGACAAGGACGCGGGTCCTGTCTCTTGTTATCTTGTCACTACCTGACAGTGCTGATATTTAGGTCGAACAGACCCAATCATAATTAAGAAGACTGACTCAGTTCCACAAATGTCTCGATTACCTGACGAGATGATTTATGAGATTGAGGATGGGAGCTAACACCACTGGTGATTCGTAAATATTTCATCACGAGAGTAAACACATACACAAATGTACAGTTACTTCTGAGTCAATTGTTTTCAACACTTCTCTCTTCCAATTAATCATCAAAACTGTTGGTCGTCTGGAATTCCATTCAGATGACCTTTTAAAAAATCTAAACTTTATCATTACTTAAGTTCTTGTGATGCGTTTTTTATGCCACAGGCTGGATGCAGTAGTTGCAACGCTAATTTACTTACTGCATTATAAAACCACCTCACTTTTGAAAATACATTTTAACTGATTAATTATCAGTTAGGTTAAACATATCCTAAGGAACGCTCCTCTTCTTGTGAGAAAGTGATAGAGAGGGCAGAATTGTTTATATCTGTAATGCGATAAAAGTCGAACTTACCGGTGCTAGGCGTCATTTCATATTATTCACAGATGTGAAACATTTAGATGATTCATTTCTGCAGTAACATATCAAAGCATACATGAAATGGAAGGCGAATAATGACGAAGGCCATGATACAGCCTACCAAGATGCTCATAATTTCCTTGTAAATCGCCAAGAGTAACGACAACAAACAAAAACAACGCCATGTACACGAACCAAAAAAATATAAAAGCAACAACTAATATAAGAAATAACAAAAATTAAGTAAACTACAATTATGACACGAAAAACAACAGAAAAATATACAAATAGCAATAACAACAACCAAAATGAAACAACAAGCTCCGTCATTTGGGTTTTTTTCTGCCTTGCCGTCTATGTTATTGGAGTGCGCCCATGTCGACAAAAATGACGCAATATGCTGGTCAAAACTGCTAGTACTTATATGAGAACAAGTGGCGAGAGAGACTAGACACGGAGTAGACCCCAGCTTTACCCGCTCATTATTGCTGTTACACAGCGAAAGAAAATGTATTGATAGGCACTGCGCTCTATCACATAGCGATACTCATAATTTAACATAACCTCATCTACATGTGGCGTGTATACCCAAAAATTGCCAGATTAAGAAATTACAGTATTCTTTTTGTTTTTACAGTACACCATAAATATCCATGTTTACCAATACAAAAATGTGTTGAAGACTTAAAAATAATTCAGTAGCAGCATTAGGTGTTTAATCACTCTTTCTGGTCTAGATTCTCCCCCGCCCCATACCCTGAACGTGACGATAAAAATATTGCGCTGCAGATGTTTTAAATCTATCAACTTACAAAAAATATCCATTCACCTTAATTTGGATTTCTTATTGCTCCAACATCTAATGTTATTGCCTTGGCCTTAACGCAAAAGTCAACGGTGTAAAATAATGCATATTTCTTAGCGTTAATTGCATTCTAATTAGCTCTAATATTTCACTCCGAGAGGTTTGGCACACCATAATCAAACGAACCCTTGAAGGCAATATATTTAGCTATTACGGGGAAGTGATCATTTAACGAAACAATTGGCTGGGTATATAGAGAACGCTGTCTTGAATGCTGCATTGACGTCGCACTTCAAAAGGGCGAAACAGAGGAATATATTTTGAGAGCCTGAGGCTGACTTACGAAATAAATAATTATTTACGTTTACTCTAATGCCTTATACGCCTCATTATGACCCACTGACACTTGCACCAAGCAGCTAAGTTTTGTTGTATGTTAAATTACGTTCGGTGCTTCAAAAGGCAGAGTCGCGCTCAACCAATCTCTTTAATCTACATTGGAACTTGCAGGATCGTGTTAACTCTTAAGATCTGAACTAAAGTGCATAATTGCATATTACCTGCTTCACAGTCTGGTCATCCAGTGACGATTTCAGTTGCAATGCCTGAATTATTTATAGGTAATATCTACTAATGATTTACGGAAAAAAGTAATATCTTATACCCAAACATTTACACTTAAAATCCTGTTTGTCATGGCCTCTGAACGTAGTGAAATCAAGAACAACTTAAAATGAAATAAAGTGCTGCGACCTCTAGCCTTGCCGTTAAGCATTTTTTAATGCCAGCTGGAGACGTCTGAAAACCCGCTTTACAATACGACTTAAACCTTTCGTCCGGACATACAGTCTGTGGTGAATGATATGACACAGCAGGTACCCATGGCATCTACCTAATCTGGATTAACGTATCTCTTGATTTCATCTCTTGAACTCTTTTGAAATCTGAATGACAGATTTCGACGCTTAAGAACCCGGATTTATTCCCTCATGCTGAATGCATTATGATAAACCTCTACGAAAAGAATGACTCCATGGCATTATCCTTTTCCACGAAGGAGTTATTAAATTTTCCTGCACATAAATATAAATTGAATAAATCATAGTGACTTACCTTCACTTACCAACACAGATTTATGAACGTCATTTAAAAACAAGTAAAAAATGCGCCGAAGTTTCTTCAGCGCAATCGAGTTTCCTGTACAGCGTATAATCAGGCCACCGAAAATACAGCTATCTTTAGGTGGTCTCGGTATAATGCAGTATAAGCCGCGGCCCATGAAACTTTAACCAGCGTCTGGTGGTGGCCTACCTATATCACTGCCAGAAGCACGATTATGGTTAAATTCAACCTTAAACAAAATAAAAACTACTGAGGCTAGAGGGCTGCAATTTGGTATGTTTGATGGTTGGAGGGTGGATGATCAGCATACCAATTTGCAGCCCTCTAGCCTCAGTAGTTTTTAAGATCTGAGGCCGGACAGAAAAAGAACGGACAGAATAAAGTGAGGACGGACAGGCAAAGCCGGCACAACAGTTTTCTTTTCCAGAAAACTAAAACTGTTATTAAACTGTAACTGACAATTGTGAGTTGTTAAACACTCATGTGAAGATGAAATGACCTCAGGCTCCATCTGATAGTTTCAGTTATCATGAAAAAAGACTAAAGGTATTTGGGAAGTGGGAGGCAATTCTCTTTGAACCCACAGCAATGCCCATACACTCCTACATAAAAAGCCGAAAGCCCATTAACTTCAATAAATAGTTTCTAAAACACAAAAATTCCCCATACACACCAACACACACACAAACATTATATATATATATATATATATATATATATATATATATATATATATATATATATATATATATATATATATATACACACACACACACACACACACACACACACATTCATTCAAGGCAAAAAATAACGACTGTGCTTTTACGAGAACCTTTTCAGTGCCAATTATGACAATTCATGTGATGATGCTGTCGATGAATCTTCCAAGAAGTTTCAGTGCAAACATTTATTCATGTGCATGGGCGAAAGGATCGTATTCACGGCCAAGAGTCATATGGAGCAAGACTCCCCTCCAAATATAATGAGCTTCGTACCTAGCTAACCAAGCTTTCACATGGAAGGATAACAGTTAAAAATGCCGAGAGGGCAGTAAAAAGCAAATGAAAACAGCATGAGGATAGGATAGGAGATATTGGCAACCGCCAGTGCGACGAGCAATACCATGTCCTTTAGCAAGGGCCCCAAAAAAGCGACAGATGTACCTTTAAAACGAAGGATGAATTTGAATGTCAGGGAGTAGTTAACGAAGAAATATATTCCAATGGTTGGCATCTCAAGGAAAGTTTGAACCGAGCATTAAAAGACCTTTTACCGCCTGTGTACTTCGGCATCCTGGAAATAACCACGTTTTCAGACAGCCTTTCTCATTTTTCCTCAAAAAATGGCACTGAGTATGCAGTCTTCTTAGATGAGTGCATAAGCTGTCTTCATAAATATGCAAAATTAAAATGCACTAATTTATTTTATAAATAAGTGAGAAATTAAAGCAAATTCATTTTTGCAAAAGACGTAATTACGAGTTCTTCTGAAGCCACCTTAATAGGACATCAATGAGGACCACTTTTAAAATTACAAAATGTTCTCAAGTTTCACATCCTCGTCGAACAAACCGTAATCCACAAATCATAGCAAGAAGGAAATAAACAGGAAACTACTGGAAAATAGCCTATTTATAGAACAGGTCTAAACAAAATTCGTAATCTAGTACCTAAGCTCCTATAAAAATAGAGGTTTAACGTATAATCTGTGGAAAAGTTCAGAGATCATTCTTGACAAACAAACAAAAATGTCCTAATCTCGTGGGAATATCGGTAATTTCTTGGCTCGTCTCACATCGTTGATAAAGAGGTGAAGTTTTCGATAATGAACTATGTGTTGCTGGGATATAAATGGAATATAAAATTTAGGCAAAGGCCAAGAACTAGGACCTACGAGGGAAATGAGTAAAAAGGTTTTAAGGGTGTACCAGGCGGAAAACCTATCAGTTACACTATGGAGCAACAGGAGAGGGTGGAAAGTAAGATGGAAGAAAGAGATTATGAATGGAGGTATGGTAAAAGGAATGACAGGGTTGCAGCAATTAGGGCCGAAGGGACGCTGCAAAGACCCTAAAGTAATGCCTACAGTGCACCGCGTGAGACGCACTGACGGCAATACCTTCCTACGGGGAATATGCATTGTTACTAAACATAGGCTCCTGCTGGGCCATACTTCAGAAAATACAATCAGACACTGATGTCGTTATGAACTAGCTACTAAAATTTTGACCTAAGAATTCGTTTAAAATCGGTTCAATCTTCAGTGTTTATAATAAGAATGACCGGTAACAGTAATCTTTTAATGTGACCCAAGAAAACGCATAACTTTAAAATTCTTATAGTTTTTTTTCTTTTACGCACTGGCCGATTAGAATGGTATACCAACGACCTTATCTAATTCAGGGTCGATGAAAAACAGAAGTGGGAGGTGAAGGGGACCCGACCCCTAAAGAAGCAACAGATTACCACCTTCAACGATTGAGGCATATCGGAAACAAGAAAACAGGAGATAATTACCACGTCCGGCGACAACGGAAAAGAATCACTAATAATAATAAAAAGCACGTGTCACACAGGAGCATGCTATTCGGTATAAGCCCGCTTTGTAAATTTGTCCCGGTTTCTCCATTGTGAATATTTGGACAATACGACTGATTACAATATTAGCAATAATGCAATCCATTTTCACATGATTATGAGAAACAGAAAATGCTACAAATTTCAGTAACCTCTGACTCCGACTGAAATAATTAAGATAGTCTTTTTCTGACAAATTGTAACATTAAAATTCGCAGCTGAAAACAAGGGACTTCAGTTTATCACACCATATCATGATGAAGTAGTTAACCGAACATATTAAGAACTGCAATAATAATGAAAGTTATTTTGTAACCTCTATGACATTTGATAGTTGTTTTACTTGTCATGAAACCGTTTTTCCAAGAAAAAAAAGAAAAGAAATTGAAATAAAAATTTCGGCAATATGTTCAGTACGGGAAAATTTCAACTACCTCTAATTATCTACTGAAATGTAGTAAGATTATTATTATATTTTCTACCAAATAGACTTTACCATCAAAAGAGTTGAATTAGAAAAAGAAGCTTATCAGCTGATGTGCTTTGCAACTATGGGTGAGGGTGCAAGCCTCACAACAACGCCCTCTTCCTGCCCTCAGGGAATTACCAAACTGTCGTAAGCTGATGTGAAGTCCACCAAATTATGTTCGGAAACGCCCGTGTTCAGTTATTATTATTATATTATTTTTTGGTTGAAACAACGAAATTTTCTATTTTTTTACAGTTTGGTGTTAAGTACTGATTGAAAACCCATAATTCCAGTTATGGTTTTTTTTTAATACGAACATTTTCATTTAGCGCAGACTTATATTTGAAGAAGAGCTTATTCTCTGGACAAAATTAATACTATTAATTTTTTCCAAAGAATATTTAAAGCCGGTTTGTGCAATTTAATACCATGCGAATTCTGTTCAATTTCGCTGCTGGTATAGTTTACGGTGTTTGTCATGTAGTATGAATGAAAATTAACATTGTTATTTTCGCTTATTCGAAAATATTTTTCGATCACGCTCTCCAAATATTAAAAATTTTACGCATTTTGAGCATAATCCAATGCTTGGAAGGTTTCACCACTCGCGCCTATTAAACACATCGTTCAAAAGATTTTTGCAACTTACGTCTTTGATGCAATATTTGGAAAATTTCGCTCTCGTGTGAAACCATCGAAGCAATTTCACAACCAGCGTCACGTGGACCTTAAAATGTTTTATCTGACACCGTGAAATGGATGCACTGGAAAGTGCTCAAGTACCGCAGAAAATCAAATCATTCACGCGCGCGCGCACGCAAGCACTCGTACAAAATGTTTCCCAACGCATACACGTACAAAACGTTCTCCGCAGGTATTTTTGTGTCGTGGTCGGCGTGTTACATACATCATCGATGTCTGGCCGTTATCAGCTCCATCTTGCGAACATATTTTCGACGATTATTAATTTGGCTCTTATAATTCACGAGTCTCCTTATCGGGCAGGATCTATGAGCGCCTTTTAAAAATCCCGAGAACCATCACTATTAGTCACTCGCCGAATAAATACATGAAACGTCGGGGCCATGATGCTGAAAAACGACCGGTGTCGGAATCCCCTCTAAACTCGGCTCAGGTAAAAGATGATATACGTATATACTTATGAACGAACTTACATACATACATACATACATACATACGTACATACATGGCCCTTTCAGTGCGTTCTCTTTCTCTCCTGATGAACCTAGAGGATGGTCTATCTATCTCTCTCTCTCTCTCTCTCTCTCTCTCTCTCTCTCTCTCTCTCTCTCTCTCTCTCTCTCTCGATGACATCTAAGAAAGGAGAAAGATGGTGACTCTCTCTCTCTCTCTCTCTCGATGACATCTAAGAACGGAGAAAGATGGTGACTCTTCTCTCTCTCTCTCTCTCTCTCTCTCTCTCTCTCTCTCTCTCTCTCTCTCTCTCTCTCTTGACGACAGCTATGGATGAAGCAAGGGGTGAAGGGATATGTGCCCCATCCCCCTTCCTTAGTAATGAAGAGCGTAATGAAGAGAAATGTAGGGCCGTGGCAAGCAGGTTGGGTCTGTCAGAGGCATTTGAAAGATACGCTTCCTAGAGTTGACGTTTGAAAGATGGCTGCCCTCTGGCGGCGGCATGGGATGCGACCGCCACATTGATAGTAGACGGGGAGGAGGAGGGAGGAGAGGAGGAGGAGGAGGAGGAGGAGGAGGAGGAGGAGGACTCGTGTTTGGTGACGAGGAGGACTTCGTCGTCTTCGGGGTACCAGGGCAAGAAGGGCAGGGTGAGGGAGAGAGAGAGGGGAAAGAGGATAGGGGTCAGGGGACGTTTACCACTGGCCATAGTGGTTGGCGGTCGGGCCGTGGCTTGGTTGTTTTGTAATGTTGCGATGAGGTCGCGCAAGTTATTTCCGTAGTTATTGTTGGCTCGAGTTTAGGAACTGGCACTGTGGAAGGTCGTGGTGAATGCTTTCCCAACCTTGAGAAATGGTGACGACTGCGACATTCAAGTGTTCACGCAGGTGACACGATTAATTAATTGGGGGGAAATTGCTCACGCTCAGGTAATGTAACGAGCGCAACAAGCGATCATTAACGAAATCATTCAAGGACTGGCAGCAGTCACTAAATTAAATATATGTTAACTTGTACGTCTCTGGTTGGTATAGCTCGGTTACTGGAGGTATTTCTCGTCACAGCCAAGCGCAAGTTTATATAAATGGTTTTCCCTCGCTGTCAAGAAGATGGTGTAATTTCTCATATTCGCCTGCGGCAGTCAGAGACGTTCGCATACGCGTGACCTTTTTTCCAAAGTGACATACTTATTCGTGCGCATGCTGCTGTAGCTTTTACGTATCTTTTGTGACTAAGCTATCTCTCTCTCTCTCTCTCTCTCTCTCTCTCTTTCTCTTTCTCTCTCTCTACACACACACACACATATATATACATGTGTGTGTGCTTACTAAGTGTGAGCTAAGAAATACTTCATTTCCTGTTCAGATTTCAAAGTTCTCAGTGGAATAAGCATCTAAAAACATCAGTAAACTGAAAAGTTACAAATTCATTGCCTGGTCGTTGTTCCTGCATTGTCCTGATGAACATGACTACAGTAGTGGATTGATTATATATAAATATATATATATATATATATATATATATATATATATATATATATATATATATATATATATATATGTACACCTACACATTCTTGGTAAAACTGCAACAATGGGTTTCAATGAACATAAAAGCGCATATAAATAAAAGAATGGAAGAACAAAATAAAGCTTTAAAACAACATTAAAAATTAAAATAAAACATGATTAACCATACCTGGGGTCAATGGCTCCTGGGAGAATCATGTTACTCCTAATTTGATATTGCTTAAATTTTCTGACCTTTGGAATCTCGTATAGGCTACTACTATAAACAATTTGCGATCAATCCTAATCTACACGGCAGATAGTGTTACTAATATGAGTCCATGCCAAGAGTGGATCATTGAAACCAGATAAGATTTACCATATCTTTTTTGATCTCCTGTTAAAGAAGATGAACCCTCCTTATCCTCTGGGCTTAGTCGGAACATAATGGACACCTTATCCCTCAACTGCCTACGATTTAGAAATCCTTCTGATATAAATAATGATCCAGTGTACTGCCAGAGCCGTTATTGTTCGAAGTGAGGTAACGATAGGAATTAAATATAATGCTCTTCTGTTCTTTCTTTGTTTCGCAGACAGCCACACTTTCGTCTGTATGTACACACACACACACACACACACACACATTATCTCTCTCTCTCTCTCTCTCTCTCTCTCTCTCTCTCTCTCTCTCTATATATATATATATATATATATGAATCGATATATATATATACATACATACATACATATATATATATATATATATATATATATATATATATATATATATATATATATATAAACACACACACACAGGCTTAGGAAGGCGAACATCTACAGGAGCCATAGTGTGTAAGGTGAGGATACGGATATATATATATATATATATATATATATATATATATATATATATATATATATATATATATATATATATATATATATATACGCCTCACCTTACACATTATGGCTCTTGAAGATGTTCGTCTTCCCAAGTCTTGTCACTAGCCTTAACAGTCGACCGACTCCCAGGTATATAATTAAATGATTTGTTCTTCTTAACTCTATTTATTTTCTTTTCCACATACGAGCACTCTGTTCTATGGAAGATTGCTATAGGGGTTAGCGACATTTGTTCGTGGGAACGTAAACTAAACGTACCTGATAACAGTTTAATATATGGAAAAAGCCCAAGTGGGCAAAAATTATTTTGTACTAGTTATAATGTAACAAAGCCCATTTAAATTTTCTATATAATTTGGTAACTAGGAATTTATGGAAAAGATTCTGATAGATAATTTTCAATTTAAAGTGCAATACAAGATTACATAATACATATGTTGGTAGCTAACAATCTGCAGACCATTTTTTTTTTTGCCAAGTAATAAGTTCTCTCTTTTTCATTCTTAAGTACTTTAATAAAAATTACCCAGTCCAGTATCTTACGATTTCTCTTTAAAATAGTGTGCGTATATATATATATATATATATATATATATATATATATATATATATATATATATATATATATATATATATATATATATATATACTGTATATATACATATATAATTATAGGCTATATATATATGGGTGTGAGTGTGTGTTTGTGTGAATGATTATATCGCCCCTAATTGTATTCATACTTTCATATATTAAGCCACAATGACTCATTGACATCCATTTCACTGTATCTTTGAGGTAACTTGCCCAAAGAACCCTATATACACATACATCAGAACTCGAACCTAATGCCTAACTGATATGGAACACTGGTATAAATATTATGCATTCTGCCATTCAAGATGAGTGCAGATGTCAGTCACCTATACGTTCCAACCCTATAGGCTTATATTTGGATCCCGGTCAGTGTCTGGGCACCTTTATATCTCTTGGGTGTAAGTTACTCCGAAGCTATGTTGAATTCGATATTAATGGGTGATATGTGTCTGGTTATTTGAATATACACACGCAAACAAGCAGGAGCGCGCGCGCACACTCTCGCACACACACATATGTAAATATATATATTATATATATAAGCTATATATATATACAGTAATTATGTATTATATATATACATATATATATATATACACAGTATATAGTATATATCCAAATCTGGGGAGAAGAAAGCATATCTCAGAAGTATCAAGACTAGCGTCTCATTCTCAAGCTAAAAAGGAAACAACATGAAATTAACATTAGTGTTAGATGATCAAAATAATAGTTACCTATCGCCCTTGTGACAATCAATTCATACCCATAACGAACTCAGTGTCGAGATAAATATATATATATATATATGTGTGTGTGTGCGTGTACATATATATATATATATATATATATATATATATATATATATATATATATATATATATATATATACATATACTGAAACGTCGTCTTTAAAGAAATACAACTCCAGCAACGCAACGGAAGTCACTCAGTATATGAGGACACAAAGAGTATTTCGTTCTCCATAGCTTCCGCCTGTCAGCCATTATGTGACAAGTTCATCATGGTTTAGCTTTAATTACAGTTCGCAAACGACCATTTAGTTTTATAATCTAAATCATGAAAATAAACGCCACTTCTATAACCTTCACACAAGGCCTCGTTAACCAGACATCCTATCATTCTGTTTAACAACTCTACCATTGCATGTAGCTGTCACTTTCAAGCTTTCTCTTTAATTTCTTCGTCGATCGCAAAGAACGTATTACTTCTTTATCACCATATATTTTCCCATCTTCCTACAAGTACAGTCAAATGTACATAGCTGTCACTAATATATATATATATATATATATATATATATATATATATATATATATATATTATATATATATATATATATATATATATATATAAAATTTACATATATATATAAATATACTTATAAATATACATATACATACATACATAAACTCCAGTACCAAATTATGAAGTATCAACAGACTGCACATACAAATCACCTTTTAGAAAAGTTATATAGAGTTCAACTGGAAATATGAACCGCTTTACTGGTAAAAAGAAATATTGTGATTCTATATTCACTACAAGCACAGCAAAACGAATTTCATCCCCAAATTTCAGATTAGTTCTCCTTCCAAGGAGTAATGAGATGCAGAAAGAGCACTACCAGTTTCTTTAAGGAAACTTTTAGCAGGCCTGTGTTATGTTATCATCAAGAATACATTTTAATGTTATGTTCTGGCGTAAATACAAATTAAAAAGGATTACAGAGGATTAAAAAAATACTGAATCTTTAAATATTACCTGTTAGTTATGTGCATATAAAAAGGCTTGCCAACGAATGATTGAACTTGGACGCAAAATACTTTCCAAAATAGCGACTATAATTCAACATGAAGGGAGACAGAGAACGAACCATAGGAGGAGGGTGAGGCAAAGCCTCTTGCAGCGAAAAACAGGAGGAAAAGTAGGAAAGAGAAGAATATAAAATCCACAACGGGTACCATCTGGCAGTACCGCTATAACTATAATGCCACCGGCATCTCCCGACTCTACGCCAAGAGCGAAGAATAAATATGTAGAACATGCATGAACAAAAGGAGAATTTAAGGGTACTTACAATACCTAAGGGAAAAATCTGTTTTGCACAAAGATAATTCACAGTTATGAAAGTGTTCGCCAAGAACAATGCGATGTAAACACTCTCTCTCTCTATCAAAGAAGCTTACCAGGAGGTACAGTAAAATGTGCATGCATAAGGGGATCAGACGAGTCAGAAAAGACGGCTTTAAAACAGTAGGAATAGAGAAGTGCACAAACACTTCTACATAGGAAAACGATCAAACAAACTTCATTATTCAAAAATTGACTCAGATACAGAGACACAGTCTCATCCACTAAACGAAATTCAAACAAAACTTACGAAGAAGCCATATTTTTAAAAATAAGCAAGAAGCATCCAATTGGAAAAACTACCAAATGAAATTAAATATAACAAACTAATAAGGAATCAGATCAAAAGAAAAAAAAGAAGACGGGAACAACAAACAACGAGGAATAATCATTAAAAAAAACACGACTCAAATAAACATAAGCAAGAAAAGACACGGTTTCAGAAGGACGACGACAAACACCGCGCACAAACACACTGGACACCCAAAAAATATGAGGGACTCGAGGCGCGGGCGGGGGCTATCGCGAGTCGTATCAATCCATTAGCGGGGTCATAATGAAAACGTCATTGGCCCATCAACATCCCTCATTACCATCTTGTTAGCAGTAAAGGCTTCTAAATCCCCGAGTCTTGCTAATTGTAAATGTTCCTAAATCTGGGTCATTAGCGTGATCATAAAGCCGTTCTATGTGGGTTTTATTCCTGCGTATATCGCTTCAGTGGATCGCACTGGTGGAGAGGAGGCCAGACGATGTGGGGCGTGCAAGCGAAGTTTGTCTTTTATTTATATATATATATATATATATATATATATATATATATGAAAAATAAGAAGGCCCATAAAACACTATTTGAACAGTGAACAGGGCACAGAAACAAGTGCCCAGTATGGTTTCAACGTTTAAATAGTGTTTTATGAACCTTCTTCTTCCTATATTACACTAATAATATTACAGGGAAAGACATTCATTCATATATATATATATATATATATATATATATATATATATATATATATATATATATATATGTATATATCATCTCTCTACACTCTACACATACAGTATATATATATATATATAAACTCACACGGTATGCAGTTTTGGAACCATACATAAAAGAATAAAAAAAGTATTACTGGACATACAGACTACATAGGAAAACTTGTCTAAATTTACATAAAAGTGGACAATAAATTGCACATCTGCACAAGCACAGAGATCTCTGCAGACAAACAGATCCTACATATATATATATATATATATATATATATATATATATAATATATATATATATATATATATATACAGTATATCTATACACTGTATACATATATAACATATATACATATATATATATATATTATATATGTATATTATAATGTGTATGTGTATTTAGTAGGTAATTATATATTTACTGGACTAGTAAATAACGCACCAATAATCATACATATTTTCACATCTACGTTCTCTTAGCTGAGTCGAACATTTCTTACACAAATTTATCGTTAGCTCTATTCGCCCTCTACATTTTTTATACATGTAAGTTACCTCCTAACATTTTCTTTACAACTTTCCGTTTAGCGACGAATTCTACTCGTTTTATACATTACTCGGTTTTTCCTCTCCCCTTTTATCACTGTCTCGGTCTTAAGGAGACTGCATTTAACAACTGTCCCGTCCACGTTTCTCTCCCTTGTCTACCAGTCAACCTATCTGTCCCTGTCCGTCTCTTCGCCTGTCTGCTAACTTATCAGTGTCCTCGATCATTTGTAGGTTTATCCGTCAATCCGGGGGAAATTACCATTTAACAAGATTCTGCTCAATATGAGGTGCGAAGAACATCAATACTGTCTTCCGGCGACTGGTCTGTCTTCCTGCCCTTCCGTCAGTCCGTGTGACAGCCTTGTCTGAAGCTCTGTGCGCGACAGAATCCAGCGCACAAACTGTCGATTCAGATTTCGAATCTTTAAGACCAGAATTTTATTTTTCCACAGGGCGTGTGTGTTTTTGCTCCCCCTTTTTTTTTTAACTTAAAAATATCCTACCAGCGCGGGTCTATCTGGAGTGTTCATCTATGTATCGTCCCGTGGCATCGACATCGGCATCCATTAATTCCATCATTTATTGGTGCTTCCCCTTGAAATGATGTGTTTATGTCTTGTGTTTTCGAGTTTTGTGGGCCTGCCATTCGCGTTAATCCTGCTTATATTGTCATCTCGTCACGATATCGAACGCGCTATCTTTACGTATGCATCTGCGCGTCCGCCCCTTTTATGGCCCGGCCTGATGACTTGTTAAAACTGTAGTGGAGGAGGAATTGACGTAATTGTACTTCCTACTTCTTCTTTTTCCTCGTGTAATCTTAGTCTCATCTTCCTCCAGAGCGAATGGTTGGTTTTACTTCGTAAAGCCTGAAGGAACATTCACATGTGGTCGCCAGCCTGATATTCTTCTTCACTCGACCTGTCTTACAGTACCTTCCTGTTGTCATTACTACCCTTTCGCCAGATCTAACAACAGCTCTCCCTTTTCATAACCCAAAGCAGCCCATGATAGATTAAAAAAGAAAACATAGAACTACACTCATTATATTTCATAAGGTCAACGTAATAAAATAAAGGAAGTACCTTGTAATTAGACATTAAAATCCTACATTGCTGGAACGATATACCATCAAAGGTCAATCTAGGTTTAGGTTACTTTACGAGCAAACTCGGATTCATTTCGGTTGTCATTTGCTTCACGATTCGTCTAGCATAAAAAGGAGTTCAAAGAAAAATAATAATTTCCTTTAGCATGCAATGTAATTAGTCATTACGACTACCACCTTTTGACAACAAATTCAGTAAATTATTTTAGAGGCGTATGGCTTCTTGGTTTCTTTCATTAAAATATCAGCAAGCCATAAAACATGAACATGGCGATAATTAAAAAGACATGGTTGCACGCGTTCATTAAGAATACCGAAAGAATGGAGAAAATTATTGACACGTGAATATAAAGGAGTAATCATACAAATACACACGGAATAACGAAGAAAAATAGGAGACAGCAAGTAGCTACCTCAAGTTCTCTCTCTCTCTCTCTCTCTCTCTCTCTCTCTCTCTCTCTCTCTCTCTCTCTCTCTCTCTCTCTCTCTCTCTCTCTCTCTGAGTAAAACTTAGTAAAATCATCAAAGTTCGGTCTGAGTAGAACATAACAGAAACGTCAAAGAATCGCCCAAAATGTTTATTGAAGATATCAATGCCCAAAATGTTTCTTGAAGATTTCAATGCCAAAAATGTTTCTTGATTTCAATGCCCAAAATTTTTCTTGAAGATATCAATGCCCAAAATGTTTCTTGAAGATATCAATGCCCAAAATGTTTCTTGAAGATTCCAATGCCCAAACTGTTTCTTGAAGATTCCAATGCCCAAAAGTTTCTTGAAAATCTCAATGCCCAAAATGTTTCTTGAAGATTTCAGGGCTCAAAAAGTTTTATTGAAGATTCCAATGCCCAAAATCTTTCCAAAATATTTCTTGAAGATTTCAATACCCAAAATGTTTCTTGAAGATTCCAATGCCCAAAATGTTTCTTGAAGACATAAATGCCCAAATTGGTTCTTGAAGATTCCAATGCCCAAAATGTTTCTTGAAGATTTCAATGCCCAAAATGTTTCTTGAAGATATCAATGACCAAAATGTTTCTTGAAGATTTCAATACACAAAATCCTTCTTGAAGATTTCAATGCCCAAAATGTTTCTTGAACATTTCAATGCCCACATTGTTTCTTGAAGATATCAATGCCCAAAATGTTTCTTGAAGATTCCAGTGCCCAAAATGCTTCTTGAAGATTTCAATGCCCAAAATGTTTCTTGGAGGTTCCAATGCCAAAAATGTTTCTTGAAGATTTCAATGCACAAAATGCTTGTTGAAGATTCCAATTCCCAAATTATTTCTTGAAGTTTTCAATGCTCAAAATGTTTCTTGAATATTCCAATGCCAAAAATGCTTCTTGAAAACATCAATGCCCAAAGTTTCTTGAAGATTCCAATGCCCAAGATGTTTCTTGAAGATTTCCATGCCCAAATTGCTTCTTGAAGAATCCAATGCCCAAAATGTTTCTTGAAGGTATCAATTCCCAAAATGTTTCTTGAAGATTCCAATGCTCAAAATGTTTCTTGAAGATATCAATGGCCAAAATGTTTCTTGAAGATTCCAATGCCCAAAATGTTTCTTGAAGATTCCAATGCCCAAAATGTTTCTTGATGATTCCAATGCCCAAAATGTTTCTTGAAGATATCAATGCCCAAAATATTTCTTGAAGATTCCAATGCCCAAAATGCTTCTTGAAGATATCAACGCCCAAAATTTTCCTTGAAGATTCCAATGCCCACAATGTTTCTTGAAGATATCAATGCCCAAAATATTTCTTGAAGATTCCAATGCCCAAAATGTTTCTTGAAGATTTTAAATGCCCAAAATGTGTCTTGATGATTTCAATGCCCAAAATGTTTCCTGAAGATATCAATGCCCAATATGTTTCTTGAAGATATCAATACCCAAATTGTTCTTGAAGGTTTCAATGCCCAAATTGCTTCTTGAAGATTTCAATGCCCAAATATTTCTTGTAGATATAAATACCCAAAATGTTTCTTGAAAATTTCAATGCTCAAAATATTTTTTAAAGACTTCAATATCGAGCTCAAAACTTTCATCAAAGGTTTCAACTATTAACCATTGTGAGCGGATTTTCGTCTCCCTTCTTTGTACATAAAGGTATTCCCTTAACCGATATAACACTCCACAGCACAAACATGCAGCAATGAATAGGGTAAGTGATAAATTCACCTGTATCAGTGACCAAATGAATTTCCAAAATCTAATTCACAACCGAAGTGAATTGCTAGAATGTATTTTATAAGTGAGGGGATGATGACTGATTTACTCGGAGGGGAAAGCGCTGGACTAGCCGAGGGAGTTTGATGGAATGTTTCATTCCAAGCAGTATAACTGATGGATTCAGAATTATCTGGCAACACGATGGAATGTTCTGAGTTTATGAAGTAAGTCGAGGTTATGACTAGTATCCTTCGAATGCAAATAATCGACTGACAAGCTATTGTTATTAAAGGATATATCATTATTATTCGCAGTGAAGTATCTAACGGATCAAGAATTCATACCGTCACAAAAGATGAGAGCCCTCATTTTATGAAGCGACTAGTGATTGTTAAAGGGAATAATAATAATAATAATAATAATAATAATAATATCATTAGTATTGGAGGCTATTATTACTACGAAGATATCGTTTATATTAAGCAGACCAACTGCGTTGCGTAAGAAAATATCTTCACACAAGTCGTGATTACTTTCTGGTTGTTTAGTCAAATCAAGATTAAAGCCATGTTTTGTAATTAATATATACTATTTTCGGAGCATGTAAGGAGACAAAGCGGCCTATGAAATTTGAAAACCTTCTTTACTTCCAAAATCTGACTATACAAAGGAATACTCGAAATTATGTGTTCTTATATTTCTATCCCTTCCTTCTCCTGTGCTGTGGCATCTAATGATCTCTACTTAAAAGAAAAATGTAAGTTTTCCCCATTCTTGAGTCCCTGTAATTCCGGAAAATTTTTTTCTACTAAGGTTACTATAAATCTAAGCAAAGTATTTTCTAAGTAAACCTGTACTTGCGGCGCTTAGAAGTAACCGTTACTCTAATATCCCATCAACTCATTCTGCAGTGCAATCGTAAGGTTGATTAAATTTCTAAGAGGTTTTAGCAACTCTTTACATTTAATCATGTTACTTCATTAGCAAGCACACTGGTTTAATACACCCTGAATTCCTTTATCCCTAATTTACTTCCGCTATAATTTAAAACATGTTTCTTTCGTCGTGAAGAGGTGGGCATGAATACACAAAGCAGGCTTGGTCATGGCAGGAGCCGTGCAGGAACTCTTCCAAAAATATGAAATACACGCTTTTTTAAAAAGGAAAACACAGAGCAAGGCATAACCAGCAAGGCAAAATGAATAATATATGTACGTAGAATCTACTGGTTACTTTTTACTAAATACATATGTAGCTGTAATAACCACAATGTACTCTTAACTTCTCGAATTCTTCACGCTTTTTTGGATACCCTTGTCACTACAAAGCCTTAACATCCAGGTGCAAGAAATATGAAGAAATTATGATGTCCGGTAGCAGGAAACGAACCAGGTCACCTAATCAGAACAGTACCATTGTCGACCTGACCACGAGAGTTAAGAGGCATTGTGGCTATTCCAGTTGTGTGTATATATATATATATATATATATATATATATATATATATATATATATATATATATATATATATATATATATATATATATATATAACACAGTCCATTTCAGTCTTGATTACTATCTGGTGGCTGAAAATTGAGTTTCACCAGTTTGTTTTACATACTTTACATCAGAATCAAAATACTGTCCGGTGAGAAAATGACAAAATTCTTTATATCACTCAAAATGCGAACTTCCATCCCACTGCCAACGTGCATTCATTAAAATAATAAATCACATCAAAAATAATGTTTTAAAATTTTTATACCTCCCAAAAAAGCACAAAGTCAAGTTACCAAAATTCATCAAGCTCTAAAAATTGCCATTCACATTTCGTTTTCAATCTAAGAAAGCTGGAGTTGCGTCATCGAAAAGTAAATCCTCTAATGCAATTTTCGAAAAACGTTTCCCTACCATTTTTCCCTTAAATAACTGGATTCAATTCCCATCGCTGACTCCATCTCCCACCCCACAAAGTTAAACTGACAAGAGTATTTTCACGTTAAAATACATGATGTTCCAAAGACTGGGCCAGAAGTGATACGAAAACATCCCTGAAACTCATTATTTGTGAAGTTCAAAATGCATTGCTCCCTAAACTCCGGAAGACAAAAAAGACGACGTTACAGCCGTTTGCCAAATATATATATATAATCATTACAAATAATATATGCAATACCTACCAGAAACAATCACTTAAGTGTCTGACTCCTAAAAAAATAAGCAGCAAAATCCAAAAACCCTGAAAAAGGACTTATTCTTTTAAGCAGGAACCTAGATATTTATTGGAACTTATGAAATATGAATAAATAAAATGACAAAATGATCTTTAAATGAAAGAAAGGCCAAGAGGTCATAGGCAAAACCTTTAAATGAGAAAAATGAAACTGAATTCAATATGCAGATGATAACCTTAAACGAACTAATTAAATGAGTCTTCCTGGATCCAAATTCATCGAGACCTTGAAAAATCAAAGGTGTGTGTGTATACACACACATATATACATATATATATATATATGTATGTATACATATTTATAAAAACTGCATACATATATATAATATACACATATATGTATAAATATATTTTAAGTATATACTGTATACATACATACATGTATGTATATGTATATATACATATATATAAGTATATATATATATATACATACATACATACATACATATATATATATATATATATATATATATATATATATATATATATATATATATATATGCACATAAACATGGGCCAATAGTAAAAAGCAAAACCTTGACTAACAAGAGGAGTAAAATTAGCTTTAACTAAATGAGATGATAAAGGAAAATAACAAAAAAATATCCGGAACACGTTAGAAAAGGAAAGACTGGAATGGAAGTGGAGGGTGACAGGACTGGCATTGTCGTGGTGCTGACGGTGAGAAACGCCATTAACAGGCCGCTCCGGCCAGCCGACATGACAGTGGGCCGTGTTCCTCGTCTAACTTGCATGGTGGCGGTGGGAAAGTCTCTCTCTCTCTCTCTCTCTCTCTCTCTCTCTCTCTCTCTCACATCGAGCGAACGAACAGAAGGGTGAGATTCGTTAAATGCAACAGTAGAAAAATAAGAAAAGAGAAAAATAAAGATGGTCATAATTAAAAAGTTTAAATTTTTGCGCTTGCTTACTGAAAGTGATTTCACAACGTAAATAAGTAAGTAAGTAAGTAAATAAATAAATAAATAAATAAACAAATAAGTAAATAAATAAATATGTACAGGAATATGTAAATCAGGGAAGTTTACGAAATCTATGGAATTTGTGGAAATGACCAATTCGCTTAGACATTTAATCCCCGAGGGAACCAGAGTGCTAAATACGGCGAAACAGTGATTCATTACACTGTTTCGTCATGTTTAGTACTAGCCCCTGGGGGCTCAAATGTGTTTCGCCATGTTTAGTACTAGCCCCTGGGGGATCAATGTCCCTATACAAGGCGAAACACATTTGATCCCCCCCCAGGGTCTAGTACTAAACACGGTGAAACCGTGTAGATTAATCACTGTTTCGCCGTGCTTAGTACTAGCCCTCAGGGATCGAATTTTCCTAAGTGAATTGGTTATTTCACATATTCCATAGGGATTTCGTGAAATCTGTCTTTCACATATTCCCTTTATATATATATATATATATATATATATATATATATATATATATATATATATATATATATATATATATATATATATAGTATATGTGTGTGTCATTACCACATTGACACTTCAACTGCTGGATCATGGATGAAGGCTCGGTGAAAAAACTTGCGAAACATTTGCTGCTTCATATACCTCCACGGAAGGCTCATCAAAAGTGCGTCGAACCATCCACACATCCTGCGCCGTTCATCTTTATCTTGTCCACAGTCTTGGGCTTCTTGGGTATTTTGGCCCTTCCCTCCAGTACCCTTCACTCAGTCTATCCAAAAGATAGATATTCCTCTCCTCCTCCCTCTTACAACTTCCAAAAAATACAGTCATTTCACCAGCTCACCATTACCCATTTTTAAACATCACAGCATCTCGAAAACTCTGCTCAGGTAGTGAGGCATGTACTCTAATATTAGACCAGGAACCATATATATATATATATATATATATATATATATATATATATATATATATATATATATATATATATATAGATTAAAGGATATGGAGAATGAGTCAGGTATAGTGTCAATATTGGTGTAAAGCTGCTATATATTGTTGAGCAAGGCAGGACGCTACAATAATAGATGTGACTGCATCGATATAGAAAAAATTAATTGCAATGCAAAGATCCCAAATAAATAAGCTAACTTTTCAGTTAAGAACTCTTATATAACGATGAGAATTATGTATCTTAAGAGGCAATAGCTTCTGGATAATAATAATAATAATAATAATAATAATAATAATAATAATAATAATAATAATAATAATAATAATCTTTATTGCGGCTTAGGGCCATATACGTGGAAGATAAAAATAAATTACACACAATCTAGATACATAAGGAACATGACAAAAATCATTATTTTTTCTACTCTCGACTGGAACAAGGAAATTAGTCATAAAAGCGTTTAAAAGTCAAGAATTTACGGTACGGTAATACTAGTCAGTCCACCAAATCCCACATTTTAGCTTATTACTAATTCTATGACTATCGTCACATTCCATATTTACAGTGTAGGACCTTATTCCCTCAATGATCAGCATAGCTACTACAGTGTTTCTTTTCTTTACACTGATGGCTATCCATTATTCATTTGCTATACTTTTTGGTTATATTCAATTAATTTCACTTAATATTTCATTATTTTATAATTATTTTATATTTTGTTACCTTAACGCCATATATAATTTCATTGCCAGTCCAAAGTTTTATTTTAATTTTTTTTAGTTCGTATTATCCCAAGTTCCTATTTTTATTTTTCATATTACATTTCTTTTCCCTCTCGCATTAATTAATTTAATTTTCTACTATCTACTGTCATTTCCTGTTATTTTTTTTATGCTAAATTCCAATGTCTCTTCCAGATTTTTTTATTTGTCTCATTTCATATTCAATTATTTTTTCTTTCTCTTTCGCTTGCTTCTTCCCCACAGTCTCGCCAGAGAACACGACGCTGTCATGTTATTCCAGGAGATTCTTGCCAGGGGAGGAGGAGAAGGAGGAGGAGGAGGAGGAGGAGGAGGAGGACAAGATAGATGATCTCGTGTATATGTATGCATATATATATATATATATATATATATATATATATATATATATATATATATATATATATATCATACCTACACACGCGTGTGTGCGTGCAAGCTCGTTTTCAAGAAATGTTTCACTTTTTATTTCACAATAGGGCCTTAACGGACTGGTTTCATCCCTGGTGTGGCGACGGTTCCAACCACTAAGCTACGAGGACCCATTTGTGTGTATGTGCAGTTTCTGTATAAATATTTTTCAGTCACTAAGAAAGTACAAAATATAAGGATAGTTACCACCGTTCCTCTGAACTTGTGTCGAAATCTCCCCATTAATTTTTATTAACATAAATTCAAGTGCACGTCTGTAACTGTATGCAGTGCACATTTCCTCTCACAACCACACACAAACACACAAACGGAGTGCGTATGTGGGAGTATTCGCAAAGTTTGCGATTCGATTCGGCTGTTGGTGGTTGCCTGTGCCAATATTTGGGTTTCGTGTTTGCGACTATGGATTCAGAAATAAGACCGAGGTTGACCTTTGGGGGAGTTTCAAGAGTCTTCAGTCTGTCAGGCTGGGTGTCTCCTTTTTCTCTCTTTATTTTTTTTTACCTAAGAAAATGGGGTTTAACTTTAAATTAACAAAAATTGAATTGTTGGATGGAAAAATATATTTTCTTTGTATAAAACATATTACAGGTTAATTACGGAGCTATTGGTTAGGATAAGAAAATAAAAATTTACTGTTTCTTTTATATACAAAAGTTTGGTTTAACTTTAGCCTGCATACTACACTGACCTACTGATCAAACTCTCTTTAAATTAAGTTGCACAATGTTGCTTCATAATTAGTTACGGGTTTGGACAAAAATAAATGGAAATATGAGAAAAAGAAAAAGTTTAAGAATAAATAAAATATAACATTTAGAAATTAAATACTGAATTGAAAAAAATTATAAATTTAATATTATTAATGATCATTTTATATGCTTTTTTACCAGGACAAAAGACTCAATTTAGGTTGATTTATTCATTAAGCATGTCCTAAGTTGAAATTTACATTTATTATTATTATTATTATTATTATTATTATTATTATTATTATTATTATTATTATTAATTGCAGTAACACGTTCTAAATGATATCATATGCTTCATGACTTAAAAAACCCGTCTTCCTATACGAAGTAAATCGCTATGGACAATAAAGAGAATGACAAAAGCGATGAAAGCAAAAATGGAAAACAAAAACTGAACTAGATTTAATAACTGTAGCTCAGTATTAGGCCAACGAGTTCCTGTTTCCAATGTCCGTGGGTCGATCTCTGCTTACAGCCCACCAGCCGACCTAGTTGTCAATGGATCCATGAATCTGCTAGTCTCCAAAAACGGGGACGGGGATAACAACCTGATCCCTAAAAAATTGTCAAAAACAGAAACTCTCTACCCTGCTTGCATAACATCTCAAAAGGAATGGATGATATGTGATTTTATATATATATATATATATATATATATATATATATATATATATATATATATATATATATATATATATATATATATATACTCTATATATAAATACATATATATTTATATATTTAGTGTGTATATAGTTTTATCATATTCCTATATATATATATATATATATATATATATATATATATATATATATATATATATATAAATGTGTTGTAATGGCTGCCTAAATCTGACTTGATCACTGCAACTGTTTATGGCCCGCCTTTCTTGAGTGACGACAATTCTGCCTCTCAGTAAGTCCCAACGATTCATTAAATTCCGTATCATTGCCACTTTTCACATATACAGTACTTCAGGAATGTAAGGTCCGATGTGTACAACGCTGCCAGGGGCAGGATGTTATATAGAGAACTCTATACTCGTAGAACAGGTCACAACTGCACTCGAGTGATCAAGAATCATCCCGAACTTATATGGAATTCGAAGAGGGCGTAAAATCAGGTTTAACTTTTTTTTCTCCAAGCCACCCTGCGTAAAACAAAGGAACTTTATTCCCCGTAATGTAAAACTAAGAGGCAGTCTTCTTGGAAGTGTTAATGATACTGATGTTACTGCGCCAAACTTCTTGCCGTAAATTTTTCGGTATTTCTAGATTACTGTTAACTTACGTAAGCATCTAATATACATTGCTTATATACATTTGCTATTATCACCATTACATTATTCTACTATACGTTTCGCCCGGAGGACCATATCCTATCCTGTGCAAGCTTTCTTATCAAATTAATATTCTTTTGGCTTACTGCCCATTCGCATTATAAGATCATAATGACTAAATGTTAATGAACAATAATTCAAATTCAAGCTGGTTTTACCGACTTTAACGATGACTTCCGCCATATCTGGTTGAGGCGAAACGATGTCCATCCACATTCGAGGAACGGAAACGTACAAAGAAAATTATTAAATCATCTTTTCTGGACAGGGAAGTTGTAAACGTCCACGGTGACGCGAGTTCTTCATTAATGAAGGTGCTTACATCGGCGGAAAAAAATGAAAATTCAAGAGGAAAATTTTATGAAGGGAAGTACGATTCGAGATAATAAACTAGTAATAAGCGGCTGAAAAACACATATACGCTATAGAACAAGTGCTCTAGAGAGAAACTGCATTTGTTCGTGAGCCTGATAAATAATAATAAAAGATCGCAGTGGGTAAAAAAAAAAGACCCATGAAACACTGAAATTACAATATTTCGCAATAATCACCGTTTCAAAATGCTTAAAGTACTGATTACTTTAACAATCACATCAAAACAGTGGTTGATATACAACAGCTAGCTGAATACGCGTCTAATTATTCAAGAAGTTTACCGGGTAAAGTCTTCAGAAACCCACCTAGTTTTTTTCTCTCTGAGCGTAATAACTGAAACCGCAAAATCTCTAATATTTTGTAATGTAAAGATTATATCAGGGTGATGTCCAACATAAACAGATTTTAAAACAGTCTGGCGCACACCGTTTTTCTCCTTTATGGCGTGCTAATGTCAGAGGAACCGGAATAAAATAAAATACATTTCTATCTACATTATGCCAGTGCAAAATGAAAACTTTTGACTTTTGAACGTTTGCACATTTTTATTAATAATAATTTCTTTGCTCATAACAAACGTAAGAAAAATGGTGACACCTCTGAAATACTCTATAATGATGTTTCTATAAAAGTATTGTAGAGAAGTTTCCAGGTACTTATCGCCCTCATAAGCACACCAATAAATCAGAAATAACCCATTTATGAAACGCAACAGGTATTCTTCCTTCTGCATAAGAAAGCCAACACCGAAACTAAATTAATGTGCTAGTTACCCATACATGATACGCAAGGGAATTTCCGCTCCTACCCACATAAAAACAAAAAAACCACGGTATATTCATTATTACCCATTCGGTTCTGCCATCGATCATATTCTCGATAAAAGGAAAAAATGCAATTCTGCAGGAGGACCCTATTATTCCTGCCGGCACGTTTCCGGCCCCAAAGGGTGACGTTTATAGTCTGCGCTATTTCCGAAGAGCCTGCTGATTGAATCCGAACTGCACAGCGACAGATGCTTCAGGGCAGGATACTCGCAATAACGAGAGATCGACATAAAGATTACGGATGAACATTCGCCCAAAAGAACTCCGAAGTACCCCGACTCGCTAGTTCGTCGTTGGGCGGGACGGTAGAGTCGTGGGCTTGCACTCGCTAGGCCCGAGTTCGAGTCTCCGGCTGGTTAATGAAGAATTAGAGGAATTTATTTCTGGTGATAGAAATTCACTTCTCGCTATAATGTGGTTCGGATTCCACAATAAGCTGTAGGTCCCGTTGCTAAGTAACCAATAGGTTCTTAGCCATGGAAAATAAGTCTAATCCTTCGGGCCAGCCCTAGGAAAGCTGTTAATCAGCTCAGTGGTCTGGTAAAACTAAGGTATACTTAACCTCGACTCACTACATTTCCGCAGAAGGCGATGAATTTAGACGGAGGTGCTCCGTAATCGTAACAACTTCAAACTTCGATATATATCAGTGTCATTTCTTTCTATCCTCTATTCTCAGGTGATTTATATTCTTTGGAAAATCAACGTCTGTTGAGAATTTCAACAGTGACATACCTCCGAACACCCGCCAGGCTACTTAATGGATCTGTCACCCTGAGTCGACGATTTCTTTCTCTTGACCGCCACACTTTACAGTCACTGCTAATTTCTGTCGTTTTACAATATTCTCTAATATTCCCGATTTGAGGTAAGACTAACGATTCCTTACCTGCCACGCCCGCAGTTTTCTTATTCAAAGTTACCACTGAGTTTCTATTTCATTGGTACTCTGAGAGAGAGAGAGAGAGAGAGAGAGAGAGAGAGAGAGAGAGAGAGAGAGAGAGAGAGAGAGAGAGAGAATTCTACTGGCATTAGTAAAATAAACTTAACCTTTTCTTCCCCGAAGAACATAAAAATCGTTAAGATTAATAACATTACCCTCTGACGAATGGTGGAAGACAAAAGAAATCTATAACGCTACTTTTCAATTGCCTAAACTAACTCGTACAAATAACATCAAGCATAAGCAAATAAGAAACTTATAGAGAAGTAACATCAATAATCAACATCAGTTCAACCATTATGAAATTAACATCAGTACACCAGTTCGTGCCTGATTCCAGTCAATAGCCCATCTTGAATCTGATAAACTAACAAGAGGTTCCCGAAGAGCATTCCGGAAAAATATTTTTAAAAATTTAATAACTCTCACAAATAACTCTGTGATTATTTCCCATCCACATAATCGCGGATATTGCGACGTCATCTATTTTTATTACTACGTTAATCCTTGAAACCATTCATACACACCACCATACTTGTTTTTATTTCCGGAAAATATGTCAAAAGAAAAAAATGAAAAAAAAAAAAAATAGAATAAAGGCGTTAAAGTTTCAGCCACCATTCCGCGAAGTCTTTATTCTTATGCAAATAAGCTCGGAAACTGGTACATTCCTAACAAATTCCTGGATCAAAACAGGAAAAAATACAATCGCATCGTTTACGAATACTGGCATTGCAAGTACATATATAAATATTACAATTTACAAAAATCAAACATTTATACTTCCTCTTCACATTAGGCTAATTTCAAGACACAAGCCTAAATGAACATCAGTCTGCATCCTAAAATCCAACTAAAAAATATTTTCTGGAAATTTTTCTGCAACTATCAACAGGTGGTTAATACAACACACTGATATCCTCACCCTACTAAAAAAAAAATCCCAAAGATAACAAGAACTCATGTAAAATTAACGAAGGAACTCTGCATACGAACGTAGAATTGAATGAGAAAACTTCAGGACAGATTGATTTGTTTATGCAATGTGGCTTGGCAACTGGTCATCGGCGCCGAGTTAAGCCCAGATTTAAGAGAGGGATGCAGGAGGCTGATAAAAGTGGACAAAGGAGGGGGAAGGACCGGGGGCGGGGGACGTAACAATAATACTGAATTCTTGGCCGTCGGATGAATTAACGACTTCACTCAGAAAGAACAAAAAAATAATTTGGAAAGTGCAACGCAAGCCTATAATACTGAATTCTTGGCCGTCGGATGAATTAACGACTTCACTCAGAAAGAACAAAAAAATAATTTGGAAAGTGCAACGCAAGCCTATATTTGGTCACATATGGAAACAATATAAAAACAATACAAAAACAGTAAAATCGTATGTGTGTGTGTATATATATATATATACTGTATATATATATATATACTGTATATATATATATATATATATATATATATATATATATATATATATATATATATATATATATATATATATATATATATATATATATATATATATTATATATATAATTTCACAAATCATTGTCGGCTTTGTATATCGTACATAAAAATTCCTATGTATGTGTGAGGAAAGAAAGTTAAGCTTTCATAGGAGGATGCGAGAATATGAAAGACGGGTGGAGGAGGATGAGGAGGATGAGGAGGAGGAGGAGGAGAAGAAGAAGACGTAAAACGAGGTGACGTTGAAGAAGGAGAATGAGTGCAAGACGACACGATGATTACTTAAGACACGACACTGACCGATGACACATGCCACTACAAAGAGACAGGGAATGCGGATACACACATCGCTTTTTCTAGTAAGCACATATGCGGCACACGAGGTGCATGGCTGGGGAAACTACGTGGGCTACTCGTCTCACGCAAAACTCCGTATTCTCACATCAGAGTGAAAGATTATTCATGGAACAGAACACCGGAAATACGAAAAATTAACGAAGAGAAGTTGACCAGAAATGAAAGATATAAATACAAACTTTCGTGCATCATGTCCTCACATAAACCTGTAAAAACATTCACGAAGTTTACGACTGGACAAAAAAGTGAATAAGAATATGCCGAAATTATAAGATATCAAGAAAAGGAGATGAAAAAAAAATGCAATAAAATTTTACTTCTTTAAAAACTCATACAAGATATATTCAGAATCGTAACCTAAACCATCTTATATGAAAAAAAGGATAACGAAGAATAAAACTGGACGCTAAAACAAATTACAGGACAACAACAGAAAATGTACATCGTGGACAAGAAGAAATAAAATAATCAATCAGAGCAAATGTTCAAGCATAATTACACACATCAGGAGAAAGAGAGAGAGAGAGAGAGAGAGAGAGAGAGAGAGAGAGAGAGAGAGAGAGAGAGAGAGAGAGAGGGAAAACGTTGCCCACAGAGTTCCCTCAATTAAGCATACATACCCTGCCACCCAGAAAGCTGCATTTGCAAGTAAACATCTGTTATGTTGCCGAGACGATGCATGCGCGCGTAAATGGGGGAACAAGGCGTACAAGTCTCCGTGATGTAAGTCTGGCGGCAATATGCTACGCAATTATCAAAGCAACGTTTGCAGAGACCGGGGACGTCATGGAGAAGAATGGCAGAATGCCTACACCCGCTGGGTAATTTTTCCAACACTTGTATTTAAAAAAAAAAAAATAGCATATTTTTCAGGCCTTCAATCGTTAGGTAAAGGCCTGAAAAATGTGCTATTTTTATATAAGTGTTGGAAACTTTACTCTAACAGCACTATTTTCAATACTATTTTTTATACAAACGTTGGAGAAAAGCCTCGAAAAATTGCTATTCTTTCTATAAATATTGGCAGAAGGCTTAAATACACTATACTTGATAAATATGTTGGGCAATTGCCCAGAAAAATATAATCCTGTCAATGCAACCATTTGCATGCTAATATATATATATATATATATATATATATATATATATATATATATATATATATATATATATATATATATAAAAAATATGTGTGTGTGCGTGTATGTGTGTGTGTAGAATCTGCTGGTTACTTTTTACTCGATACATATGTAACTATATTAGCCACAATTCTGGTGGTCAGGTCGACAATGGTACCTCGTTCTGATTTACGGGACCCGGGTTCGTTTTCCGCTACCGGACATCAGAATTTCTTCATATTTCTTGTACTTGGATCTTAAGGCTTTGTAGTGACAAGCGTACCCAAAAAGAGAGAAGAATTCGAGAAAGTTAAGAGGGCATTGCGGCAATTACAATTACATATACTGTATATAAATATATATAAATTTTATATATATATATATATATATATATATATATATATATATATATATATATATATATATATATATATATATATATATATATATATATATATAATGTACTGGTCACTTTTACCACAAACATATATATATATATATATATATATATATATATATATATATATATATATATATATATATATATATATATATATATATATAATGTACTAGTCACTTATTACCACAAACATATATATATATATATATATATATATATATATATATATATATATATATATATATATATATATATATATATTTTACACAAACTCAGCCCGGTGCTCGGGTCACCCTTTGAAAGCCATAATAAAACGAGCTGAACCGGAATATCGTAAAGTTCGCCAGGTGATATTTCAATATTCAAAGCATGTAACTGGACAAGAGTTCTTGGCGAGAAGGTAAAGGAAGTTGGACCGGGGTTTTTTATTTATCCTGACCTACTGCCCCACCCCAAAAAACAAAAAAAAAACTTGAGTGATATCTTAAATAATATATTTACACAGCGAAGATAACAAGGTGCTCATGCTGCCAAGAGAGTCCATTAACTGCGAGAAAATTGTGTTAACGAAATTCTCTAAACTGAATATATTACTTTCATTACTAATCTTGCGATTTATCCCAAGATGCTTCCTTATGGAAAAATATTGAGAAATGTCTTTTACTTCATAAGGTATTCATCATTGGATTCAACCGTTAGAGAATGAATGTGAAAGTGAATGGAAAAACATTGCAAAATTTTTTTTTGCTTCATAAGGCATTCATCATTGGATTCAACCGTTGGAGAATGAAAGTGAAAGTGAATGGAAACACATTGCGAAATGTTTTTCTCCATAAGGCATTCATCATTGGATTCAACCGTTAGAGAATGAATGTGAAAGTGAATGGAAAAACATTGCAAAAATTTTTTTTCTTCAAAAGGCATTCATCATTGGATTCAACCGTTGGAGAATGAAAGTGAAAGTGAATGGAAAAACATTGCGAAATGTTTTTTCTCCATAAGGCATTCATCATTGGATTCAACCGTTAGAGAATGAATGTGAAAGTGAATGGAAAAACATTGCAAAAATTTTTTTTCTTCAAAAGGCATTCATCATTGGATTCAGCCGTTAGAGAATGAATGTGAAAGTGAATGGAAAAACATTGCAAAATTTTTTTTTTCTTCAAAAGGCATTCATCATTGGATTCAGCCGTTAGAGAATGAATGTGAAAGTGAATGGAAAAACATTGCAAAATTTTTTTTTCTTCAAAAGGCATTCATCATTGGATTCAGCCGTTAGAGAATGAATGTGAAAGTGAATGGAAAAACATTGCGAAATTTTTTTTTCTTCATAAGGCATTCATCATTGATTCAGCCGTTAGAGAATGAATGTGAAAGTGAATGGAAAAACATTGCGAAATTTTTTTTTTTTCTTCATAAGGCATTCATCCATCACTGGATTCAACCGTTAGAGAATGAAAGTGAAAGTGAATGGAAAAACACTGCGAAAATTTTTTTTCTTCAAAAGGCATTCATCATTGGATTCAGCCGTTAGAGAATGAATGTGAAAGTGAATGGAAAAACATTGCAAAATTTTTTTTCTTCAAAAGGCATTCATCATTGGATTCAGCCGTTAGAGAATGAATGTGAAAGTGAATGGAAAAACATTGCAAAATTTTTTTTCTTCAAAAGGCATTCATCATTGGATTCAGCCGTTAGAGAATGAATGTGAAAGTGAATGGAAAAACATTGCGAAATTTTTTTTCTTCATAAGGCATTCATCCATCACTGGATTCAACCGTTAGAGAATGAAAGTGAAAGTGAATGGAAAAACACTGCGAAAATTTTTTTTCTTCATAAGGTATTCATCACTGGATTCAACCGTTATAGGATGAATGCGACAGTGACTGATGTCTTGTTTTTCTCTAAAACCTTCCTCTCTAATGGTAATTGGACTTAGGCTGAAGAATAAGTATCCTTTTTGTCGTTACTTTCAGGTTTGAAGATTATGAGAATCAGAAATTAATATCATCATCATTCCAGCCAAAAAATAAAATCTAGTCCGCTATCATTAGGAATAATCAATTTCCAGTATGTTAACAATTTTATTCCTTTTTCTTTAAGTGCACTATTTCATTATCTCCATTCTATATCAAATGACCCATCAAGCCACAAAACAAATTCAGAAATTATTTTTCAGTTATAATAATCTGCTGCAGTCCATAATATTATTCATAACAGCTCCCAATTTTTTAATCATGGGTACTTTATTTTTGCAAGATTTATGAACTCATATTCTATAAAATCTTTAAATAACAGACACCCTATCAGACTTCGTAACTGTATAGAGGTGAAAATGGAAGACTGAATGATGAACAAAAAAGATTAAGTTGTGTGAAAGTTCTTGAAATGAATAAAAACATATAAAATAGAAAAAAATTAATATGAGCATTATCCTGCATCTGATTCTACGTGATCGACTACTGAACAAAAAAATAAATAAATAAAAACAAGACAAGGTTGTATCGCCGCCAAAATAAATCAAGTAAAGCAGACAGTTAGAAATATAAATAAATAAAAAAAAGCATATAAAAAGCGCAGAAACATTCATAAAGTATCATTCATTCATCTCGACCCCAAATGAATGCCTGCGAGGATGTTTCTTAAGTTACGAAGCAGACGATAATACATCACTATTAAAAACATTTTACTAACTACTTTTGAGGGTCTCTGATGGATGCATCCGCTTCCGAGTATTGCCAGATGTCACTTGTTGCCTGAATACGCATCAATTATCGCCCGCTAAATTAATGATGTCCCCGCCGGAGCGCGAATTAAAAAAGACGCGAAGTGACGAGGGGAACGGACATCTCATCAGATATTTCGTGGCTTATCAAAGGTTCTCGCTGCCGCGTGCTGCCGTATTTCATGATTTCCAAAGGTATTTTTTTTTTTTTATTTACCTCCCTATATTCATTCACTCAAGCACTCAGGAGCCGCAAAATGGCTCCCTCTTTCTCTTACTCATCTTTCTGCATTTTCACATCACGGCAAAAACAGTGAGTTTAATGAAGTCTATCTCTCTCACATCATATATTTTTTTTGGTTTTTGGTTTTCCCTATGCCGGCATGAAAACAATAACCTGGAAAACAGTTTTCCCCTCTCTTTCCCTCTCTTCTATTTCCAGGCATTTCATTTCTTCAATTTCCCCCTCCCCTCTCTGCTTTTATTTTCTTCTTTTTACCCTCAGTTCATATCTATTTATGAGAGTATAGCGCTTTGAAAAAGCTACGAGTTTAATGAAGCAACTCTCTCTCTCTCTCTCTCTCTCTCTCTCTCTCTCTCTCTCTCTCTCTCTCTCTCTCTCTCTCTCTCTCTATCCAACAAATGCATTTCCACTTGTAAGAAATTTCTTTGCTAATATAAAAAGAAATGAGCTAAACATATGAAAACACTGCCCCTGCCCCCTTCTCTCTCTCTCTCTCTCTCTCTCTCTCTCTCTCTCTCTCTCTCTCTCCAACAAATGCATTTCCACTTGTAAGAAATTTCTTTGCTAATATAAAAAGACATGAGCTAAACATGTAAACACACTGGCCCTGCCCCCTTCACTCTCTCTCTCTCTCTCACTCTCTCCCTCTCTCCAACAAATGCATTTCCACTTGTAAGAAATTTCTTTGCTAATATAAAAAGAAATGAGCTAAACATGTAAACATACTGCCCCTGCCCTCTCTCTCTCTCTCTCTCTCTCTCTCTCTCTCTCTCTCTCTCTCTCTCTCTCTCTCTCTCTCTCTCTCTCTCTCTCTGGTGAACTGATGCTTCAAATTCATCCCTTAATGAGCCTTAAATGTTTGCTCCAAAACTGAGAAAAGAAAATTAAGTAATGAAAATAACTTGAAACACAACAAGTCCTTTATATGATAAAAAAAAAATACTTCAATTGCCTTCACTTCTTATTGCGATACATGATTTTCCTCAAAAACAGAATAAGAAAATTAATGATACATAAAAATAACGCCACAAAAATCAAGAAAAACTTATCATCTCTACTTATTCCTCAACCCAATCGCATCACTGTTCTTCTTCTTCAAAAAAAAAAAAAAAAAGAATAAATGACACAAGAGACAAGAGCATAAAAATTCCTGATCCCTTCATTCCTTCCCCCTGTCATAACTTTAGTTCGGATGACCCCCTCCCTGGCCCTTCTCCTTCAGCACTGCAAACGTATATCTGCAACATTGATGAATGTCGTTGCAACACACCCGAGGTGAACAGCTGACCGCCGAAGAGAACGCTAAATGATCGATGGAAATCTGCAGAAAGTTTAAGGACCAAGCGTGTCCCCAACCGCCCTTTCGGAATCCATTGACTTTTAAACTTTCTTTTTTGGGAGAGAGGAAAAGTTAAAATCGACTTGCCCGCTAAACACAGAAAATGTAACGTTAATCGCCTTCGATTTACTCAAGTCAAAGGAATCGATGAGTTCTTCCCTATGTTACTAATTAATCTATATGAATCGCTGGTTTCTGACGCACTATGGTCGTCGATGTCGAAAATAAAATATTGCTACATAAATTTAAAAACTATTTTGATCAGTATATAAACTATATTGGTAATTTTCATCTACTGACGTTCTGATATGCATACAAACCAATAGGTACTCTCCCTCTCTCAATAGAGAAACCGATATTGATTCCATTTTAAAAATTGTGAGTATCGCTATTTTATAATAAATTACAACGCAGAGTGATGAGGAGCAGTACGGACCAAGTTTATGAATGAACTACAGCTATAATTTGGTTACACAGCCATAGCATCTTTAATATATATATATATATATATATATATATATATATATATATATATATATATATATATATATATATATATATATATATATATATATATATATATATATATATATATATATATATATATATATATATATATATATAGAGAGAGAGAGAGAGAGAGAGAGAGAGAGAGAGAGAGAGAGAGAGAGAGAGAGAGAGAGAGAGAGAGAGAGAGAGATGTATAACCTAAATACTCGTTACATCATGATGTTGCTCAGAAAGTTTAGCACATATTCCAGGTGTTTTTAAAAATAAATTATTTTTCTGTTTAAAATATGAAACATACTGATTGTCCACAAGCCCTAAACAACTGCAGACAAAATCCTAATAACATAACCAAAAATCAAAAACCAGAAAAGCAATCAAGTCAGTAATGGCCAACTCTCTGTCTCTAGAAGCCAAATAATAATAATAATAATAATAATAATTTTACACAGTGCCACTGTCCTTGTTCTATAACCTTCCATTCTACAGGAGGCACGTCTGTTACTTTCTTTGAGGTATAAGTCTACCGTTGCATCGTCAAAGAAAACCCGTTTTCCTAATGAAAAACTTTAATTTTTGACAAATCGCACAATTAACATATTTCTGGTCAAATCTCAAACACTTGGTTATGTAAATCTTCCCGTTAACCTACATTCACGCCACAGTTATAACATCGCCATAATTTAGACGCGACAAAATTCTCAAAAAGAGATAGGTTATGTACATAAAAATGAAAATCTAGCGATTTACATTCAGAATGATAGATAAAGACCAGGGGGACTGAAAATAATTAACTTTAAAATTTGAGATAACATAATGTAAATTTCCCTCACTTAAAAAATTATGCTTAGCGAGATCGTAATATCATTCATTCATTCATTCAGAGAGAGAGAGAGAGAGAGAGAGAGAGAGAGAGAGAGAGAGAGAGAGAGAGAGAGAGAGAGAGAGAGAAATACCTGACGACGGGTTCCATTTAGGGGGGCGAAGGCTTATCTCAACTCTCCTCTTTTATTACTGTGATATATAAAGTTAAATATAAAAGTATACAATTTTTTCTTGTATCTTTCATTCCTAGCTACAACAGAGGGTCAAGCCCTTCCTTTCCTCGCTAAAGACCGAACCCGGGCCCTTTCAGTTGAGAATCGTTACTACATATAAAACTCTGGCATACTTACACATTTTCAGAATGTGGTAATTTATAAAAAAATACATGTAAAAAAGTATTTTTATTATTGGTGGCTTTAACTGTGGAACCTATATTGACAGAAAATGGGGTCGTTTGATATTACAAAAAGTTTTGAACTCTGGAAACTCCTAAACTAAGCACTCAACTTGATTCCAATTGAAATATAGTATCTTCCTTCAAAACAACTTTTTCATTCGACATAGTGGTTGGTCCAAAAGACTTGTGTACTGAATATGAATTTTTGGATATAATATCAGTAACAAACTTTGAGGGAGTTGTGCAAATAATTACGTGTAATTATGTATATACATATACATATATATATTATCTATCAATCTATATATATGTATATATATATATATATATATATATATATATATATATATATATATATATATATATATATATATATATATATATATATATTTGTGTGTGTGTGTGTTCCGCAGGGTAATGCTGGTTAATAAATCTACACAGATTGCATATGGTTTATTATTCATTACCAAAAGATATTAAATATTCGACAAATCTCGTATACGTCCAAGTTTTCTTACCTGTAAGTACAGTGTAATTACGAATTGCTCTTGATAAACAGTCTTCTTTACTTAAATTTATTTTAAAAGCAAGGCTACTAAATTTTCACAGAGACAAATTATTTTTTTCTTTTTAGAAAACTTTACTCTTGTTTTGATTTCGTCCGTTTGGAAAGTACTTTATGTAAAGCGCACGACTTGATAAGCCATTCGTCATGCTGCCCTAAAATCAAGTCCCGATGCTATACGAGCCATTCATAAGTTTTCGAGCCATTCATCCGGAGTTGTGAAACAAACCCGAAAGAACTGTAATGTGGCGACGAGAGGAGAGAAAACAATGGCTGCCTATGACAAGGCTTCCCGAGATGGTACCTCAACAAAAGAGCCTTGAAAAAGATGGGAAAAGGTCCCAAAGGCATGGCCCATCACCACCCAAAACCAACGTCTAAAATAACCGTATGCTAATTAATGTTATTAATGACATACTAATGACACACTGCTCATGTGGAGGTGGTATGAAAGAGTGGCATGTAAATGATGATGATGATGATGATGATGTTGGTGATGATGATGATGATGATGCTGAGGAGAGATCAAGGGAGTCTTTTCTCTTCTGACCTCTTTCACCCCCTTCATGATGCCTCTCCTGTACAGGTTGGGTAGGGAAGGGGTGGGGAGAGTTGGACGGGGAGGTCGGGGAAGGAACAAGAAACTCTTTAGAATGGGATGAACATGTGGGCGGGGAGGGCGGGGGCTTTTGTACGGGAGTGCGTGCGCGTGTGTGGAGGGGGAGGGGCCCGGAAAATGACACGGAGAGCTAAATTATCTTAATAACCTTCTATAGTTTTGAGTAACCATCGACCTTCCTATTCGAAAAATGAAGGAAAGTAAGATACAATGATAATGCGTTTGAAAATAGGCGAAAAGATTTTTATAATTTAATACCATCTGCTCTCCAAAATATTTTCTTAGTGTCATTTCAATTAAAACGTAAGCATACCCGAGAAACAAGAGTCGCTGACTTTCGGCATTCCTCCTTCACGCTTAACCTCTGATTCTGACAGACCCTGCCTTCTACTTTCCTCTCAGAATCATGTTATCCTCACTATTCTGAGAGAAGAGTATATCATTTCCTACAACGAGAATGTCATTCAAATAGTCAACATCTGAACCGAGTCGCAGCAAGCCTTCTGAATTTTCCCAACTTTTGAACATTAAAATATAGAGCAGTAAAAATTCTGACGTCTTGTGATTGGTCTACAGTATTTTCTTTCATCTTTTCAGAAAACGAAAGCGAGTAAAAGGCCTTTAAATATATCTAAAAAGACGTATGCCTGCTTTTTTGAAATTCTCAGTCTCAGTGGTTAGCGTGAAAACAACCAAACTGATTTGTGGCTATTGAAAACGGCGTCACAACATCTGGAAACAACCAAAAACAATAAAGGTATAACTCTGAGTTCTACATATGGTTATTGTGACTAATTTCTGCGAAGATTCGTGAATACTGATTTTAGCCTTCAGCTAATTCTCTCAAATATATAACGTACTGCCCCTCTATACTTCCTTTGAAAACCTTGTCTATCACTCCTTGCAAGTCTCTATTATTTAATACTATACTCTGCATCTCTTGAAATTTTAAAAATGGATCCTTGTTTTTACACATCAGGAATTCGTGACTTTCGAATTTCCTTCACGCTTTAGTTTTCCCAGATTCTACAGTATTCCCTCGGTGTTAATGCCCCCTCATCTTTCTTACAAATTATCCTTGCTTCCATCCAGCCTCTCCTATCGACCAAAGCTTTAACAAAAGTCCTTGGCGACACTAATCTAGCTGTTGCAAAGGTATGAGAAGATTCTACGCACTTCTTTTACATAGTGATCAAATCTAATATGTGTTCCATATCACATCAAATAAGAGTTATGCCACCTTCGACTGTCATAATACAAAACTGTATTGTTAATGTAAGCCCACATACACGAATCCACCAACTGCGTCTATTATGTTACGGTATATAAAACTGCGGTACAAAACTGAATAAATACGAAAATAATTAAAGTCAAAAGTCACTCCTCTCACAAGTCTGTGAAATGACCCATATATAAAAAATTGATTTTAGGCAGAACTACTCAATTTTTTTTCCTGCCCTCTTTATAATACCAAGATATCTAATAAAAAAACATTATAAGTTAACCAGAAACAAATCAATCGCCTGATCTTCTTAGGGAAATAATATATAACTTTTATTCAATGCCCTGAATATTTATTTTCTTCCATTATATACACACACTGCTGAAAAAAAAGACTGGAAACTTGTTTTTACAAAACGCAGTTTGAAATTAGCTTTTGGGAACATTTCTACTTAGTCAATTTTGGAACTAACAAATAATTCATTTAAAATAGTAAATATATAACAATAATGATTCATAAATGCTAAATATTCATTTAAAATGTTTTTTCACTGACTGGTCGAATTTAAACATACTGTATATACCTACCTTAAATCAGCAAAAGTTATCAAAACATGCAAAGACATTAATTAAAACCTCTCTTATGAAATACTTCATTGGCCTAACTGAATCACTCTGACAACACAGCTATTCACTGGATACTAGAGAGAGAGAGAGAGAGAGAGAGAGAGAGAGAGAGAGAGAGAGAGAGAGAGAGAGAGAGAGAGAGAGAGAGAGAGAATTAACACATCAAGGGAAGACCTCACCGAATGCTACATCACCGTCTTTTGTGATGCCATAATGTCCACCTTCAAGATCCAAAAGTTCCATTGAGAAGTCGCCCACTATTCATAAGAGCCCCCTTTTACATTCTTATATTCCTATTCCCACATCAACGGCCGATCTTTGCTTATTTTGCTCTGCCTTTATTTACTTGCGGAGTCTGCTCAAGCACTTGTAGTTCAATTTCAACTCGCTGGTTTCTCACCCATCTCCATCCTCTATTTGATTTTAAAGCATAGTTGAGGAACACTGAGGGCATTCTATTAGAGTCACATTATTGAAACCACATTATTGAAACCACGGTCGATCACAAGAAATGAGCAACTGATTGGAAATACCATCGCACGAAGTGTCAAACGATGAAATTCTAACATTAGCGGAGACCTACTTTATATATATATATATATATATATATATATATATATATATATATATATATATATATATATATATATATATATATATATATATATATATATATATATATATATATACTTCAAGCGATCACAAATGATAATCTGAATAGAGTAGTATATAGAATTCACGGCAAAGGCCATGCTCTAAGGCCTATGAGGTCATTCAGGGTTCAAACTGAAATTAAAACTGACGGCACTAACCCCCTTCGGAGGACTTGATAATCTGAACTGTACCCTCGATGAATGTTGTGTAATTATTATTCTAATCACACTACGAATTGTCAGTCGCAAAAGATCAAGTGTTACAATCATAAACACGATTTACCTTCAATGAATTGCTTACCTAACCTGACTACAAATATTAATTTAGTTTATGATGCTTCTTGTACAGATAAAGCAAGCTGGGTAGAATATCGATATCGACATTGAGAAGGAGAGCACCTGCACACTTTTCAACCATACACAACAATATATAACTGAGAGAGAATCTTGTGTCGAGTTTCAGCGCGCGCGCACGCACACACATTTATATAACACACACACACAATATATATATATATATATATATATATATATATATATATATATATATATATATATATATATAAATCATAGCTAAATCAGAGAATTAGCTGACATTATTATTATTATTATTACTATTATTATTGCACCAATAATAATAATAATAATAATAATAATAATAATAATAATAATAATATATTTTATTGATCTGATTGCTGCTACAATGCCGTTCAGTTTAAAATACTCCTATTCTGCTCTTTTGATGGAGTCCTTTTCTTCTTTTGCAAGGCCGAAGATATTCAGAGGATGAACCTTATTCATATGGAACAAGCCCACAGGGGCCACTGACTTGAAATTCAAGCTTCCAAAGAATATTATGGCGCTCATTCGAAAGAAGTAACAGACGGTAATGAGAAATACAGAAAGAGGAGGTCAGTTATTAGGAAAACAGGTAAATTAACATATTAGTAAATAAATAAAAATGTAAGTAAAATATTAAAATACAAGTCGAATTGAGTTAGGGTAATAATGCATTGTATCTTCATTACTGAACTTTAGTCATTTCCCTTATGGTATTATTTCTACGTCCTTCCTCACTTTTGGCTCTTAATGTTCTTTTAAAAGCTTTATGCTCAAAACGGTAAAATCTTTTAGATACAATATTTTCACCGTCAAATCACGTTTCAAGTCCGTTTAGCAATAAAGATAGTACCAGGTTTGATTTGCCATTATTATTTTTTCCTTAAAATCCAAATCGAGACTACCTGCGCTAGATACCAATGTTTCTCAATATTTGAAATATTCAAACGCATAACTCCTTTCTGTATCTAATGATATACCAACACTTTGTACATATCATATTCTCGTTATTTCAGTTCTTCTTAGACTTATTTTGAGTCCCATCTCTCTAGATTTGTAAGTCATTCTATTAAACAAGCTTTGTAAATCTTTTGATGTTGTGCTGATTATAATAGAAAAAACATTTCCATATTCTTAGTGCAAGTTTCTTTTTAAACTCCATTCCGAACCTTACAATCCAGGCCGACCATTTATTTATTATATAATCTATGAGGATACATACATAGCCTAAATCTAAAAGTGTAAAAATTAAAGTACAAGATTTTCCACAGAAATATGTTTTAACTGAATATTAATCAGATATCATACATTTGACAATATATATATATATATATATATATATATATATATATATATATATATATATATATATATATATATATATATATATATATATATATATATATATATATATATATATATATATACTTATATATATGTATACATAATATATATATATACATATATGTATTCAAATATTATACATTTGAAAATATATATACAGTATATACACATACATACATATATGTATGTATATGTATGTAAAGATATATTCACATGAAAAAAATATATGCATATGAACATACAACACAAGTACTAGTGATTCGCCAACTGCAACTGGAGACTATATTTCTACATTTAATTTCTTTTAACAAGAAATCCATACGAGGGATATAACAACGCTTCTGCTACTTACTCAGACCGTCCGCGTGTCCAAGAGTAATTTACCCCTATACCTTAATTTCAGTACATATCCGTTACAGAAGCAGCTTTCTGTACCCTTCTCAGTGAATAATGGAGAGGCATTTGTAAAGCTCACTTTCAGGGTATTTTTTATGATGCACTCTACTGGTGTCAGTTTGTGAGTAGTGCACGTTATTAAAAATGCTATTTACTGTCATAATCATTACACAAAAAATGTAGTATAATAATAATAATAATAATAATCATAATTGTTACTACTATTATTATTATTATTATTATTATTATTATTATTATTATTATTATTATTATTATTAAATCAGTGCAGGATAAAAAAAAGGACCTTACTAAATATAAATCAGGGTAACGGAGATGTATAGGTAAGATTTTCCTGATTTTTTTTAACAAAATTTTAAAGTTTTCTAAAATTTTCATGAGTTTGTTATACTCCTTATAAGTACAACTACCGTATTAATTTTTCAAGAATTTTTTTCTTCTCTTGCGTCGTTTAAACGTGATCGCTTATTATACGTTGGATAACAATAACAAAAGAATTGGAAATAATAATAAACGAAGAGAGGGTGAATCCAAGAGGTGAATTTTGATATATACATTTATATATACAAACATTTATATACAGTATATATATATATATATATATATATATATATATATATATATATACATATATATACACACATCATACTGAAACAAATCGAACATTACAGTAACAGTCTACTGAACACATCATTTTAATCTGACCTTAACTTTAAATTTATACTATAATAATAATAATAATAATAATAATAATAATAATAATAATAATAATAATAATAATAATAATAATAATAATACTAATATTATTATTATTATTATTATTATTATTATTATTATTATTATTATTATTATTATTTATATTACATTCCGTTTCTCTCAACAGAACAAGCTCATTTCAATTGTAACATACTAATTTTATGAATTGCACTGTAAATCCATGGCGCTATGATTAATAGTACGAAGCTTTTCTATGCGGCCAGTAGATGGCAGTAGCCATGGGGTAAACCACAGTTTTAATTTTAGTGTAATTGCAGGAAACGTACCAAAATAAAGTTATAATTTGTCATTTATGCCAACAAGGCACAACAATCGGGTTTTAGTGTCTTTTAGTATATCTCACAGCGTTATAATAAATTCGTCTGGTACACTATAAGCTTTGTGTAATATGCAGTGGGTCGTATATTATATTAGAATAATCTTACACCGCTTTCAGTAAAAATTACTACAAACAGACAGGAAAACTGAAATAGACGCTAACTTCTATTTTACAAGGCTTAATTTTTTTTTTTTTTGCGATACAACTTCTTGCTTTGGGGTTAACCTCACTTTTTTTTTTCCTCGGTGATTGGTAACACCTATTTGCCAGTCTAATAGCCTTTCGGGTTACCATAATACGATATAAGATCACTATTAGATAGTTTTTTTTTTTAAACAAAGCACCACGAAAACCACCAGAATTGCGCTAAATAGCCAAACGTGCAAAATACAAACAGATACATTGTGAAAAATCATGGAAATTACTAACATAAACATGCCCTGTAAATTAGCTAGTGGACTGTTAAAACAGAATCCCACCCACCGAAAAACTATGCATAAAAAAAAATGAATTCAATGTAGTGCGAAGTATCAATAAAAAAATCCGTATAATTAATGTAGTACATATAACATGTATGTAATAAAGCAAAATGACGATAAATAAAATCGAATTATTTGATATAAAGAAAATAAAAAAAAATAATCTGACAAACACGTCGTAATAAATAAAATATTTTTTGATATACAGAAAATTATATGTAAATCTGACAAATACGTCCCAATACCGAGAACTGCACAAAATACTGACAAATACACACAATCATTATAGCAAAACTGTTAAAATCCAAGACATTTACATTCAAACTATAAAACAAACTTAAACAGGGGAAAAATTTTGAGTGGAAAAAAAGTGCTGAAAATAGGAAAATCAAGCTTTTAAAAACAATAGAGAAATTAACAGGAGAAAAGAAGCCATCTTACAAAAAAAATATATATATATATTGTGATACATCTGAAGAATTACAAAAGAATAACATGACGTTAAAGTTATACTGAAATAACAGAGTAAAGAAATTACTTTCACGAAACTTTTCAAAATTCGGTCTGTTCACGATACCGAACGGGCAAAGAAAAATAAATACGCAGAAGAAAAGATAAATAAACAATATGTGAAAGACCGTACTGCAGAAAGAGAGAGGAAGTAAAAATGCACTGAAGAAGAAAAACCCTTAAAAAAATCAAAGCTAGTTTAACAGCAACGCTGAAAAAAGCATAGGAAGAGAATAGAGAAAAATCTATTTAGGAAAAAAGTAGAAATACAAAGTTTAAAGATCACAAAAATTAAAAAAGAAACATGAAAATCATGTCTGCTTTGAAAAAATGTGCGTATTAAAAAGCCAGAGACAGAAAATTCTGGAAAGAGAAGAGAGGATCTTAATATGGAGGAAAAAAAAAAAAGAGAGGAGAGAACGTTTAATTTGAAAAATGAGAGCGGGTCCCGAGGTTGGTCTGCGGCGGTCCGTTTCCCCCTACACTCTCTTCCCTCGCATGACCTCTGAGGTCAGTCTTTTTAGACACTAATGGATTTCCGAGACTATTAATGATTTAACGAAATCGACGGAAAACCTCAGCAATCCGCCAACGAAGGATACCAGCAATCTCAATTTCGGAGGAAAATATCGTGATGTTCTGTTCCTAGGCAAAAATGGGAATACAAACGGTAGAATTGTGCATATTACTCTTAAGAAATATTTTACCCATTTACATTTACTATAAAACAACAAATGTCATATTCATCTTCCTTAGAAAATTTATAAAATAACACCAAAAAAAACATGTACAATATTTTCCACTTACGTAGACATTTAATAAATTTATATATATATATACATAAGAAAATTAATACACTTTATATATATATATATATATGTATATATATATATATATATATATATATATATATATATATATATATATATATATATATATATATATATATATATATATATATATATATATATATATATATATATATATATATATATATATATATATATATATATATATATATATATATATATATATATATATATATATATATATATATACAATATATATATATATATATATATATATATATATATATATATATATATATATACACGTGTGTGTGCGTGTGTGCATTTGTTGTACAAGTAAATTTTTCGAGTGTCTTGTCAGCCAGCGCCCATATGTGCAGAGAGAATCTATCAGTTCCAACGGTAAACATTCGTGACTGATCGGCCAACATGTGGCAGACGGAATCTTTGAGCTCTTCAACACTTACAAAGGGCGAAGAGGCCTCGAGGAGAGGACTCACCCGAAAATGGAGTGGGTCCTCCAGTGTAGAGATGTGCAAACATCCTATCATAGGACTCGCCGTAGTATTTTCCCTTCCCTTTGGGGTTATGAGTCTGCCGACATGAAGAAAAATTTATGTACACAGGGTTGGAAAAAATGCAAGTGGACACACCTTGAAAATGAAGAAATTGGTACTAATTTGGTCTACTGCGCCGCCTGAGCCATACCGAAGAGCACATCAGTTACGGAGTTAAGGTAAGACTTCAGAGAAATAATTGAAAAATTAAAATTAAACCTGAAAATATGATCAACTATCTGAAATTAAAAATAGCCTAATGCCGCTGATTCATAAGCATAAAATGCGGACAAAATGACCTTTTTTTCACTCGTATATCAATGATTTTCAAATCAAATAAGTTGTGATGACTACTGAATGCTGGAACCTACCCTATCCTATCCTCAACATATATCAATAAATGCTTGTATCCAGAACTGACCTCACACGCATCAATCAAGACTCTTCGCAACGCACTTCCTCCTGACCCATTAACAAAAACCACCATCTTGTGAGCTGTTAAGTCTCGAGCAGCCTACATAGGAGAGCTGCTGGTCCTCCTAGCATTGAAAAGGGGCAGGTAGCTGGAATTAATTGTTCTCCCCCTTTTCTCCTTCCTTCCACGAGTGGAGTCATTAGACGATAGTCATCAAACTCAGCCATTTGTACGAGCGTCCTGTAATTGCGCTTTTCCCATGCCAGCCCATTGGCTTGGGGACGCAACGGTGGAAGGAGGAGGCATGAGGTTAATGAACGAAAAATGGAAATGAATGACTGATGTCATACGACGCATTCTGCGGTGAGGAAACGTGACTACCGAGTCGAAAATGCTCAGAACACAACAAACAGCCAACATTAAATCATTTATTAGCTTTATCGCTGGAACTGGTGTTAGCAGTCAGAGAGCTTTAATAAGAGAGCTTTAATAATCAACAAATAAATTTCCTCTACGAGACAAACTTAAAAGCCATATACGTAACTGATATACATATAGCCTATTATTGCCTTCATTTCACAACTTACGTCTGGATTTGAAAGTAAAGCCAAAGGGACAGTCAACATATCTAATCCTTGGCCGTCCAACAGCATGCCCGCCACACAACTGTGTCCACTTAAGTTTTAATCTTGGCGATATAAATATATATTCACAATTCTATATCAAATAAACATATCAATAATAAAGACCACATCACATAAGCATTGACGTATACGGCAAGATTTCCATACAAATACAGGTTCCTGAAGCAATGTCATCAAGGAACATGCAGATAGTGAATTTTCTAAGGGTCTCTCTTCTTCATTTGCATTTTTGCACTTCCTGGTCTTTCCACATTGTTTATTCTCTTTTCTTCTACGTATTTATTTTTCTTTGCCCCTTCAATTATCGTGAACAGACCAAGATTTGAAAAAGGTTTATGAAAGTAATTTCTTTACTCTGTTAATTTCAGTACAAAATACTGGCGTAAGCCAGTTGACATGATTTTCATAAAAATTGAATCATAAAAATATAACACTAAGCTTTACAGCGTAATGGACCTGAAAAATAAATAAAAGATCAATGGATCTTCAGTCCCTTGAGAAAATCTTTAAGATTTGCATATAATAAAATAGTTTCTCAATTTTGATGCTCAGATTGGTCTTAGTCTCTTCCTTCCAATGCTACTATTATTCCTAAAATTACATCATTATTATAAAATAAAAATAACTGTAAATAGCCATGGATAAAACTAGGTTTCAGTATTATTGCTATTGTTATTAGAGTTAACCCTTTTTAAGTGTTAAAAGATTCATATAGGACAGGCCTCCAGTTAAACAGATAGACAGCGCAGAAAAGCTTCCACATGGGAAAAAGGAAGAAAAAAAAGAGAGATGACAGGAGCAACATTCAAAACGAAACTGTAAGAAGCACAAAACAATCTTTACGTGTTAACTTGAATAAGACTCGTGTGACTTCGAGACTTCCCGTGCCCTTGGATTTTTCCTTAATGAAAACAAAGATTTTTTTCCTTGATGCAGAGGACAATGGTACCGACAACCCAGTCCTCCACTTCAAGCCAAAGTCCAAAGAAATAAGACGAAAAACACATCGGAGAAGGGGAAAACTGTGGGGTATAATACTGAAAGAGGCGGCTGGCCTGTTTCTCAAATGACGCAAGACAGAAAAATTAAATGTTCCGAAGCTTCTTATTATATGGAAAAAGGGTCAATAAAGTTCGCAACTTAAATACACCTGACTACTAGTCGTAGTTTAAATTTAAGTCAGTTTAAAAATTTGACACCCAACTGGGCAACAGAACTGCATCGCAGTTGAACTTTCAGTATCACCTTAGTTTAACAGTTTATTGCTTAAGCGGACAAATGATATGGTCTTTTCCTTGCCTGTCCAAGTAAATTCACGCTTTCGAAAGTACTGACGTCCGGATACTGGAGGTCTCCATTCGACATTTTTCGCAGAATTGCAGGCGCAACTTGATCAGATTTGCAGTTACATTACCGCAACTTTCACCATTTGTAGTTACATTACCACAACTTATACCAGTCATTTTTTTACAGAATATTCCATCCTCCAAGTGCACTTTTTTAATAACTTTTTGCCTTGTCCCTTCAACTCAAATTTCCTTAATACCTCATAATATCCTTAACAGCCAATCATTTTTCTTTTGTTTTTCATCCCATGTTTCCATAGTTAATAATACTGATTAATAATACCCTTGTGTCAAGCCTGATGTTCCGACCTCCCCCCCCGACCGTCATGGCACAAAGTCAGGTGCTCTCTTCCTCCATACATGGTTTCGTCAGTAGACAGCAATCTAGAACACTACCTAGGATATAAAAACGGAACGATACTGATGGGAGCCGATACCTCAACCAAGCAATAACCAGTGACTACGTTCATTCACATATCTAAAGATGTTACAGACTCTCCATTAAGTTATGGTGATTATCATGATCTGCAAGGTAATGACTCTAAAGTATATAATTAATTCCACAGAAATCTGATTGGTTTATCAAACAAAAGTCCAAGAAATTTGCAAATTAACCGTGACACACACACATACATACATACATACATACATACATACATACATACATACATATATATATATATATATATATATATATATATATATATATATATATATATATATATAATCATTTATATATGCATATGTACATATATATATATATTATATATATTTATATATAAATACAAACATACACACATCATACTTCATTTATACTATCTGCATACAAAGCACATCAAGTGTTGTACAAAAAGAAAATCTCGGAGCAGCAACAAGGTTGGACTATAATTATAATCATCAGAGTGCGCGCCCATTAACAATGATCCGAATAACGATATAGATGGTTCGGAACTGCTTAATTACATTTCAATTTTCAAATAAAGGAAGCAACACAAACTTCTTCCACCGCCCAGGATGTACAACATTCAGCGGCAAATAAATACAATCAACTGCTTAGAAATTATCAAGAAAATGCAATAAACTGTTCAGAAATGTTTTACAATATGAATAAGCATCTTATTACAGACTTGACTTCAGCTCAGACGCACACAGATATGCAATAAACAAGTAGAAGGTAGAACGACACAGTAAAAAAAAAAAAATTCGTTTGGAGGCAATCCCGCTGAATAATGGTAATACTAATTAAAGGCTAAAGAATTAACTTGTAACTCAAAATGTGAAGGAAAACATTGCTTTAGAGTGGCACTCAGTAATTAAGTTTTTCAAAACGTTACAAAACATCTTTAATTAATAAGATTTTCTTTAGGTATACCTCTTCAGCAGACAAATAGTTATCATAAATCGTGCTTTGAAAACGAAAAGGCACAAATTCTAAGCTGGACTTGCAAATTGGCCCATAGGAACAGATAACGAGACTGAATCCGTAATTCGGTGACCAATTTCTTCCAATACGGCAATTTACTTAACTGTGTTCCATTTCCCGTATATATGACGCACAACTCTCTCTCTCTCTCTCTCTCTCTCTCTCTCTCTCTCTCTCTCTCTCTCTCTCTCTCTCTCTCTCTCTCTCTCTACGTAATATATGGCTTATAATCTCCCAGAAAATTACCCTCTATATACGTTTTTACAGAAACAGCTATTTCAAGAAATGCTCCCGCAGAATACTTGACGGCGTTCCTCTTTTATCTATAATCAGGAATGCAAACGTAAATGAAAAATTAAATGAACAAATAAATACCACAAAAGGTCGCTCAAGTAACACCTCCAGTATTTTCCAAAAACTATAAATCTTCCATGAAATATACTTTTTAACAAAACACTGACAGAACCGCCAACTTTTAGAATTAAATAAATTTAAATATCATAATTATATCTTATCGCTGTTCAGTATGTTAAAAAAAATGCCACAATGTGAAAAAGTGCAAAGAAGGTACGTAAAGTAAAAAGTATGGAAAGTATAGAAATGTTACTGAATAATTGATTTTATTTTTGTCCACGCAACACATTTCCCGAATTTCGTAGAGGTAAACCTTCCTACACCTCTAAAAAATTCAGAAAATGTGTTGCTTGTCTCTCCGTTCGCACTTTTTCTGTCCGCCCTCGGATCTTAAAAATACTGAGGCTAGAGGGCTGCAAATTGGTTTGTTGATCATCCACACTCCCATCATCAAACATACCAAATTGCAGCCCTGTAGCCTCAGTAGTTTTTATTTCATTTAAGGTTAAGGTAGCCATAATCGTGCTTCTGGCAACGACACGGGATAGGCCACCACCGGGCCTTGGTTTAAGTTTCATGGCCCGCGGCTCATACAGCATTATACCGAGACCACCGAAAGATAGATCTATTTTCGGTGGCCTTGATTATACGCAGTAGCGGATGTATAGAAAACTCGATTGAGCCGAAGAAACATCAGCGCATTTTTTAACTGTTATTATACGTACCTTTGTTTTCACTTTTTACTAGTGGCATTTTATGAGCATACTGAACAGCAATACGATAAATGCTGAAATCTATATTTAATTCTATAAGTGATGGTCAGCGTAAGGATTCTGCTAATCAGAGGGGAAAACTTCATGGAAGATGTATAGATGTAGAAAAATACTGGTGCTGCTGTTGTTTGAGTGACCTTTTGTGGTATTTCTTTATTCACTTAATTCTTAATTTACCAAGAATAAACATCTCTGTTGCTTAATAATGCCAGAACTTTAATCCTCTCTCTCTCTCTCTCTCTCTCTCTCTCTCTCTCTCTCTCTCTCTCTCTCTCTCTCTCTCTCTCTCTCTATATATATATATATATATATATATATATATATATGTAAAGAGAGAGAGAGAGAGAGAGAGAGAGAGAGAGAGAGAGAGAGAGAGAGAGAGATTAAAGTTCTGGCATTATTAAGCAACAAACAGAGATGTTTATTCTTGGTAAATTAAGAATTAAGTGAATAAAGAAATACCACAAAAGGTCACTCAAACAACAGCAGCACCAGTATTTTTCTACATCTATATGTTTGTATGTGTGTGTATATATATACACATATATGTGTGTATATATATATATATACACACATATATGTGTATATATACACATACAAACATACACACACAATATATATATATGTGTGTGTGTGTGTGTGTAATTTAATGTCAATCGGCTAAAAAAAACATGGATAAAGGAAAGTGGATACGAGCATATTTCTCACCGTTAAAAATAAATCAACTGGGCACCACAGCACCGATCACAATTTTCCTTTAATATCAACTCCTTCAGTCATAAGATTAATCCTGATAATCACCGATAGCATCATCCCCATCATAATGGCATTCATGACAATAATTATGCAACTAATTTGGATTAACTTTCTATAACAAAAATACTAAAAAAAAGGGGGATAAAAATGCCAAAACAAGAGTATTAAAAAGTGGAAGATAATATTTTAATGAAAATACTTACAGAGTTTTATTAGCCGATATGATATAAATGTTTCCTAGAATAATAACTGTGGTAAAAATAATAACTAATGACGTACCAGTCAATGAATATGGCATACGGCAATAAAATAACAAAATAAGAAATAACTTAAAACAAACAGTAATAGAAAAATAAAAGCATACAAAACGTAAACTGAAAAAATAGAGAAAAATAATAAGATAAAATATCAACAGTTATATAAACCTTACGTCTTAGCAGCATCATAAAAAAATATATAAAAATAAAAAATTATGAACAAAATAAAGTAATAAAATAATTCCTGCTCAAATACAAAATCTACTAAGTATAAAAGTAACAAACAGGGAAAACGTTAAAGCTCACAAATCCAAAGAACGGCATAAATTAGGCATATAAAAATAACATCAGAAAAAATAACAAATAATAACGTAATTATATAAGGCCAGAAAAAATTTTAAATACGAAAAATTAAATAACGAAAATATTAGACACAGATGAAAAAAGTATTAGACAAATTTAGATGAAGAAAACATTAGATAAATTTAGATGAAGAAAATATTAGATAAATTTAGATGAAGAAAATGTTAGATAAATTTAGATGAAGAAAATATCAGATAAATTTAGATGAAGAAAATATTAGATAAATTTAGATGAAGAAAATATTAGATAAATTTAGCCAAGAGAACGCGCTATAGTCTGTATCTCTATGAATAAGACCGTGAAACGGCACATGACGAAGAGAACGCATCCATCTTCACGACTCTTAACATTACTAAATGTCAGCCATCAATAAATGACGAATCTTTAAGCCACCTCACTCCATGTATTCAGCGTTAATATTTCAAATAAAGTTTTCCCCTTGCCCCTCCCTCCTCCAGCAACACCCCCCCGCGTCAGTTTTTTTTTTCTCTCTCTCTCTCTCTCTCACTCTATGCCAGGAGGAGGTTTCTCAATGTTGCACGAGGCTGAATTTTTAACAGTTGTAATTTTAAATTCATTAAAACGTTACGAAACTGAATTATTAGTCGCGCGTTCTCAAAAGACAACTTTCAAAAGTCAGCACATTTATCACCGGAGGGTAGAAGAATTGCATCATTAAAATCACAGTAAAAAAAAAATAAATGAAATTTAAAAAAAAAATCGCAGACTATTATGAAGGGAAAGAGGGAAAAACGAATGAAATCGACATGGAAAGCTACTTGAAATAAGGACATAATAGTCTGAAAGTTAAGGAAAGATGAAAAAGCGAATGAAATACAAAGAAACGTGGAA